>NC_088868.1:30497604-30616622 GCF_032884065.1 Artemia franciscana | reverse complement strand
AGCAGACGAGTTATATAACTTACTAAGGGGGCTGGGAGGGGGAGTGTACGGGGGGTCTTGTAAACCTCTACTGAAGGGCTATGGAACATGAATATTACAATAGTACCTGTTTTGTACTTCATAACTTTTCCACTTAAGACGTTGTACCGAAAGTATTGTTTTCATCGTCAAAAGTATTCTTTTATATCACATTTAAGGATGGTAGAACTGATAAAAAAAACCCACGTAGATATAAGCAATAGCTTCCAAATGATCCATTGAATATCCCTCTTAAAAGTTCTGCTAGCCCAATAGTCCCAGCTCGGCCACTTGAAACATGACACCAAAAGTGCCGTTTTTAGTGTCATTTGGAAGTCGCAGATGGTGGAATTTATAGGAAGAGCGTAAATATGAGCAATATCTTTTATACGAGCTATAAAAAATTTGTCTACGATTTGTAGTAGCCTGCTATCGCCACCCCTTGAGAAATGTCACAAAAAGCGTCATGTTAGTGCCATATAGCACTTGCAGATAGTGGAATTTACAAAAAGCATGTAGATATGACAAATAGATTTTGAATGAGCTATTAAGCATCTATGTTTGGTGTTCTGGTAACCCAATGAGCCAGAAAGAAAATACGGGAAACAAATCAGTGCTACCTATGCAAACAAGTGATTTTTCTTGTTGTTCAAGGAGGGGGACTGTAATTTTCGTGTATAAGATTTTCGACCATGCTGATTCCAATAGTACACTTTTCATTTTGATGAGACGCCCTTTTAGAGGGGTTTCAGGTTTTTTTCGAAATCACCATAAATTTCTTTTCCCAATAAACTTTTACTTTTAAGACGAACCGAAATAAAAGTTATCATTCCTGAATCAATGTCAATTGCAATTTTTCTTTCATTAGGCAGTTTTTTTTTCAAAATATGTTTCCTAACTTTTAGCTACTATGGGCTTTTGTCCACTCTTTACCAGGATGCAGCTACTGCTGCAACCATTATATAAAGTAGGTTTGGGGAGAAAGGGGTAGGTAGATTGATAGCAGGCTCTTGAAGCTGGACCCAGTCAAACCCAGCCTTCGCCTGGGGTCGATCCTGGGTGATCATTTTTATGAGTAATAGTAACCAAACATGTAGTTAGAAATAATAAGCGATAAACCAAATAAATAACTGAGGACATATCTAAGTGCCGAAAAATACTTCGGACAAGAGGAAGTAACAATTACGGACCACAACCTCTTATAGCCACATACCATTCGTTTGTTATTACAGAATTATTCTAGTATTTACTCCAATATTATTCCAGTTTTCTAAAGGTAAGTGAAACAATCAAAGGCTAGAAGCCTTTGATTGTTTGAAGTGTTTTATGTGGTCTCTTTCTAAAGAACTGAGGCGATGTTAAGTTAATATCTTTAAAAGCAGTGAAGCAAAAATCATTTTTAAGCATATTTTTTATCTTCCCAATTTTAAATGTTTGGTCAATGCAGAAACGTAGTTGCCAAGTAGAAAAAAACATATTTGGGTCCATGAATATTAGGAAGTTATTAAATCTAATCACTAGAGTGCCAAGACAGTTTTATGTTTTATGCTAAAAATCATTTTAGAGTAAAACAAACTAATTTAATTATTTTAGACAGTAGAATAATAAAACTTTAACCAACATAAAATTATCCAGGATCTAAGTCAGTGAAGTCATTTCATTAATTTAAAGAAAAAATGACTCGAGAATAATGATTCGATGCTCAAAACACCACAAGTGTGACTCCAAAAACGAAAACCAGAACCAGAAACCAGAAAACGAGAAACCAGAAACCAGAAACCAGAGAACCAGAAAACCAGAAAACGAAAACCAGTGTGACTCCAAAAAGGAAAAATGTGTATAGGAGATGGGCCTTAGGATGATGGGATTTCCAAAATCCATTATTTCCTCGAATGTCTGGGCATTTCTCTATCCAAATCGTGAAACAGAAGATGGTTTTTTTTATCACCCCCAGAAAAACAAGAGCTAAGAGCTCATATGGCACTAGTGACGAGGTCGGAAAAGCCAAGAGCTCATATGGCATGAGCTCTAGCAAAATTATAAGAATCAATAGATTGATTTAAAAGGAAAATCAGAACCTTAATGCCGGTCGGGATTTAAAATAAGAGCTCTACGACATTTGCTTATTCTACCCACCAAGTTTCATCCCGATCTCTCCACTCTATGCATTTTCCAAGATTTCCAGTTTTTTCCTCCAGCTCCCCCCAATTCTACCAGTTCTGGTCGGGATTTAGGATAAGAGCTTTGAGACATGAGTTCCTTCAAAATATAAAATTTCATTAAGATCCAGTCACCGTTCGTAAGTTAAAAATACCTCAATTTTTCTCATTTTTCCGAATTACCCCCCCCCCCCCCAACACCCCCAGGGAGAGCGGATTCAGTCCGGTTTTTCAATCACGTATCTAGGACTTGTGTTTATTCTTCCCACCAAGTTTCATCCTGATCTCTCAACTCTAAGTGTTTTCCGTGATTTCCGGTTTCCCACTTCAACCCCCCCCCACAATATCAACGGATACAGGCGGGATTTAAAATAACAGCTCTGAGACACGAGGTCCTTCTAAATGTCAAATTTTATCAAGATCCGATCACCCATTCGTAAGTTAAAAATACCTCATTTTTTTCAGTTTTTTCTCTTCCTCCAGCCCCCCAGATGGTCGAATCGGGAAAAGACTGTTATCAAGTATATTTGTGCAGGTCCCTGACACACCTACCAAATTTTATCGCCCTAGCACGTCCAGAAGAACAGAACTCACCAAAGCACTAGAAATCCCCCCAACTCCCCCAAAGAGAGCGGATCCGCCCCAGTTATGTCAATCACGTATCTAGATCTGGTGCTTATTCTTTCTAAAAAGTTTCATCCCGATCTTTGCACTCTAAGCGTTTTCCAAGATTTCCGGTTTCCAAAATTTCTGCTCCCCCCCCTCCAGCCCCCTAAGTCGCCGGATCCGATTCGACCTGAAAATGGAGCATCTGAATCTTTCTATATATCAAGTTTCATTAAGATCCGATCACCCTTTCGTAAGATAAAGACGCCTCAATTTTCGCGTTTTCCAATATTTCCGGTTTCCCCTTCCAACTCCCCCCGTGTCACCGGATCTGGTTGAGATTTAAAATAAGAGCTCTGAAGCACAAGATCCTTCTAAATATCAAATTTCGTTCTGATTTTCCCACCAAGTATCATCATGATCTCACCACTTTAAACCATTTACAAGATTTCCGGTTTCCTCCTCCAACTCCCCCAAATGTCATCGGATCAAGTCAGGATTTAAAGTAAGAGCTCTGAGACATAAGATCCTTCTAAATATAAAATTTCACTAGGATCCAATCACCCGTTCGTAAGTTAAAAATACCTCATTTTTCCTAATTTTTCCGAACTAGCCCCCCCCCCCCGAACTCCCCCAAAGAGAGCAGATACAGTCCAGTTATGCCAATCACGTATCTAGGACTTGTGCTTGTTCTTCCCACCAGGTTTCGTCCTGATCTCTCCATTGTAAGCGTTTTCCAAGATTTCTGGTCCCCCCAACCCTCTCCAATGACACTGGATCAGGTCGAGATTTAAAATAAGACATTTGATTTACGAGTTCATTCTAAACATGAAATTTCATTAAGATCCGATCACTGCTTCGTAAGTTAAAAATACCTCATTTTTTCTAATTTTTCGAATTAACCCCCCCCCCCCCCCAACTCCCCCAAAGAGAGCGGATCCGTTGCGGTTATGTCATTCACATATCAAGGAATTGTGCTTATCTTTCCCACCAAGTTTCATCCCGATCCCTCCACTATAAGCGTTTTCCAAGATTTCAGGTTTCTCCCCTCCAACTCTCCCCAATGTAACCGGATCCGGTCGGGATTTAAAATAAGAGCTCTGAGACACGATATCCTTCTGAATATCTTATTTCATTAAGATCCGATCACCCGTTTGTAAGTTAAAAATTCCTCCTTTTTTCTAATTTTTCCAAATTGAATGTCCCCGCACTTTCCCCAGATGGTCAAATCGGGGAAACGACTATTTATAATTTAATCTGGTCTGGTCCCCGATACACCTGCCACATTTCATCGTTCTAGCTTATCTGGAAGTGCCCAAACTAGCAAATCCGGGACAGACAAACCGACAGAATTTGCGATGTCTATATATGTCACTTGGTAAATACCAAGTGCCTTTGTTCCTGCCACCAAGGTACAAAGCGGGACCAAAAATGGACGAAACATAGCAGCTCATTAAATAAGAAATTCAATACGTGGAAAGAACTCTTCATCAATGACCAAACATCTAAAACTGAGAATATAAAAAAGATTCTTAAAAATGGTTCCTGCTTCAATGCATATAAAGATATTTAACTTAACTTCACCTTTGTTCTTAGGAAACAGACCACACAAAATTAACTAGGAATTTAGGTTTACAGGCTTTGAGGTTGGTTCATTTACCTTTGGAAAACTGGAATAATAGAGGATAAATACTGGAATAATATTGGAAAAATAAACACATGATAATTATGTTGCTACAAGAGGTAATATGGTTGTTACTTTCTTCCCTGCATTTGCATAAAATACATATGATCCCACTTCACCATATTAAAAATTATTACGTTTGATATTCAAAAAATTGGCAGATTTTGTTTAAAAAAAGAAACTTACTCTACCGTCTGACGAGCCACATAAGTCAACAACCACGTGGTCTTCCTCTTCGTAAGCGTTTATGTGATGAAATGTAAAGAAAGGCTCTGCCAAAAATACCGATCTATTACCAGTTCTTCGATGCACTAAATGAAATTTTGACTAAAAATAAACGTTGTTAAAAATATTAAGACCAATAACTTTTTTTAACTCTTTAAAAAGGAAACTGGAATAATATAACGTGATAAAATAACGATTTTACTTTTGCAGAGAAAAAAAACTCTTCAAAATTATTTTGCAGACAAGTTAATATGGTACTTCTATTCGGACTTCTTACCCAGATTCTGATTACATCGTTACAATGCAAGTCATAGCAACAGTATTGCCAAACCAGCACAATTTCGGTATAATATACAATTTCCGACGCAGTGTGGTTTTCCTTGCTCCTTTTCTGACTAGGATATCTATCCAAGTTTTAGTTTTTTGAAAATTTTCTTCTTATTATGGCGAATTTTTAACCTGCTGTTCAGATCGTACAACTAATCTCTTGTTACACAATTTTAGTTGGGATTTTAGTTGTCAGTTTCAAAGCATTGGCAACGCTCTATAACAGTCTTAAAGCTAAAATCGGCAGCTTCTTCTAGCATGAACTGGAAAGAAAAGATTTCTTTAAGCGACCAGCAATTACTAAAAAAGAGTGACTGAAACGTAAAATGATTATAAATTAAAATAGATACTGATATAGATCAGCAAAAAATTCTAAAGCGATTAAAAATTCGAATGAATACTCAAGTCAAGCTAAAACAAGTAGAAATTACTATAAATAGGCGACTGGCTTATGAATTCCCCACTGAATATTTGGTTGAAATGTTGTGAAAAAGATGTTTTTCTAACAATCTCGATGCACATAATGTTTCTTTGAATGAGTTCAACATCCCATTTCAATATTCACTAAAAATCCATAGTTAATACCCTAGCCGTTCTTGGGATATTTCTCGTAAGCGCTTTTGTTAGCCTGGATAGTGTTTTCCGATGACTTTCAACATGCTCCTCAGTATTCTCTGAAAGTTTCGACAGAATGCTCTTACCGTTCCTGATGTATTGCACACACAGTTTTGACAACTTAGATGCAAATAGTGTCTTCAGATTTAGTTAAACACCCATCTGAACTTTCTCTGAAAGTTTCAACTTAATACCTTTAATTGTTCTTGAGATATTGCAGATATGCAGTTTTGACATCCAGTAAGCATTTTGTGCCTTTTGATTTAGTTTAACACTTCTATTGACATTCCAAGTTTCAACAACAAGTATTAATTTAATAGCCGTAGCCGTTCTGAAGATAAATGTACATGTTCCCACATAAGCTCTTTTGACAACCTAAAAGCACGTTGTGTCTTTTGATGGAGTGCAACATTTCCTGAAATTTCCAACTCAATAAACTTATCACCATTCCAAAGATCCTGCAGATAAGCATTTTTGACCTTCTGGTTACACTCACACTCTTTCGATTTAGCTAAATATTAGTAGACAGTAATAGCGGTAATAATAGTAAATTGTACTAGTAGGAGTAGCAGTAGAAGTAGTGGTAACAGTCACAGTTATAAACAGAATAAAAATAGAAGCAGTCACAGTCAGAACAAGTCGAAGTCACGAGTAGTCAAAATCAGAGCCACAATTAGTCGCAATCACAGATACAACTAATTAAAGACGCAATCACAAGTAGTCGTAGTTGCATTCACAAGTAGTTACAGTTATAAGTGGTGCACTTCTCAATCACAAGCAGTAGTAGCTAGAAGTAGTCACAGTCGCGAACAGCCGCATCCGCAAGTAGCCACAGCAACGAACAGCCGCATCCGCAAGTAGCCACAGCAACAAATAGTCTTCTTTGCAGCCACAAGCAGTTGTAGTTACAAGTAGTCGCATTTGCAGTCACAAGGAGCCGTAGTTAGAAGTAGTTGCAGTCATAATTAATCATGGTTGCAGTCGCAAGTATTCACAGTCATATTATAAAAGTAGTCGCATTTGCGAATAGTGAGGAGTCATAAATAGTAGCAATCAAACGTAGTCTTGGACGCAATCGTAAGAAGTCGTAGTCTTCCTCGCAAGTAGTCATATTCATAAGCTGTTGAAAGTAGTTGCAGGCATAAGCACAAGTATTCGCAAGCAATCACGGTCACAAGTAGTCACAGGCATAGACACAAATATTCGCAAGCAATCACGGTCACAAGTAATCGTAATCACCATCGTAAGTAGTCGCAATCGCAGTCACATGTAATAGCAGTCACAAGTAGTCACAGTCAAAGTATCAAGTGATCTCAGTTTCAAGTTGTCGCAGTAACAGGTAGTCACAGTGACAAGTAGTCCCGAGTAACTACAGTCACAAAAGCCATATTTTATTGAATAGTCATGTTGAGTTTGGTTTTACTCCAAATCTTCCAACATTCCCCGAGAGTCTCGCCGCAATACTTTTAGTGTTTTGGAAACCACGGGTCAAATATGCCCCAAATCTCCCATAAAAATACCTATGCGTAAAAAAGGGCGAATAACATAAGTTACAGCCCTTATACCGGGTTTTAGGAGGGGAGGAGTTCATGTCATCTCTGGAGGCATTGGGTATTTCAATTATTATGAATGCAGCTATCTCGCAAATCTGATTGCCTTTTGTTGGGAATGACGGCAATAAAAAGAAAGGTGGGAGGGGGGTTGGTTGTCCACCAATTACTTGGGTCCTTCCAGACACAGTGGCTTGGAAAAAATAAATAAATAAGTAATATATTGAAATGTTATCGCTCTTTACTTAGGCTTTGCTATTGGCCTTCCTATGATATTAGTGATTAAATATAATCCACTGAACGGCATTGCCTATGTTACACCTACGCATGTTAATGCAGATGATTTAGACACCGGTGTCTTTTTAAATTTTTCGATAATCTTAGGTGATCGACAGCAACGAATTATCAAAAATATAAACAAATTTAAACAAAAGTTTGGAAAACTTATACAAAAAAACAATCTGTAATAAAGCAACTATTAAATAATGTAATACGTCTAATTGCATTTGTCGTCCATATATTTCCCGAAACATATTTATATCCCCTCTATTAATTAATTAATATACAAGTAACTCGTAAGAAAGTGGAGTGACAAAAAAGAAGGAAAAAATATATAACTAAGAAAAAATCGGATATAATAATGGTGAGCAGATAAATAGGCAAAATCCCTAACTGAATTTTAAACCATATCTTAAACTTTGAAATTTTACCTAAGATCTATATATTGTTTACAATAAAATCAGTGTTTTCAAAGGTGAAATATAAGGAAAAATATTACAAAATGCGAAATAATTCAGTGGCAGTTTATTTAGTAGACTGACATACTAGAGTAGTAATGAAACCTGAAACATAAAGGACAGAATCAGGGACAGAGCTTGAAGAGAAGGCAGAAAGACTAATGGTCCACCCTTTGATTAAAAAAAAAAAAAATTTTGGGATAGTTTCATTGAATAAATGTGATAAACAAAAACTAACCCACCTCTATATTTAAAAATATTTTTTGTTGTTTTCTTTTTACTAGAAAAGAACTGGAAAAAAATTGTCTCCCTACAATTTTTATGAGCTGGCGCCCTTGTACGGAACGTGGAATAATTATACTGTCCTACACAAGCATAAATAGAATAGAAAAAACAGAACTGATTACCGTTGAGTTGGGATTCCACTTAAAAGCATTAGAGATAGTTGTTTGTGTGAAATTGCTGGCCAAAAATTTGAGGGCATCGAATATTAGTGATATCTCAGCAAAAATAAAGTAATTCTCCGTAATGCCAAAACTATGAAAGTACGATCTTTTGAACTTATTGTCAATTGGAATTGATGCAACAATCCTTCCTTTTGGGAATCCTCCACCTTTGTAAAAGTAAAATAGGAATAAAATAAAACTACAATCTGAAGACTCTTTCAAGAAGTTTTAATTTGCTTCTTTCAGTACTCCTTAATTTGGGCAGTTAATAGATAGTAAACTTTTATGTTTTGACGGCTTAAAACTTTCACAGCTGCAAATTTGTAATATAATATTTACAAATTTCTCTAAGGGATGCAAAAACTATCTATCTTTAAAGATACAAAATACATTATTTTTATGTGATTTACAGAACTATTTTCAGAGATTTTTTACGTAATTTCGACGTACTTGAAATTAGCATTGAGGCAGATGCCTTTTGTTTAGGATGTTCTCCACAAAGAGAAGAACTAAGCTTTATTTTCAATATTTTTTCAGTTTCTCTTGCAATTTCCAAGATTTTTACATATGATTACTGCCTTTACTTAAAATCACTTTCCCTTCCCTAGAATCCCCCTCCCTTCACAAATAAATCACTATTTATATAGCAGTCCAAGTGATAACGTAGAATTTTGAAATGTTTCATTTCAAAATTCTAGGTATTATAAATTATAATTATAAAAACTGGACACAAACAAAACATAGTTCTAGATTCTAATCCTGGGTGCTGGATGTATCACAAAGTAGGGCTTTGAAACTGTGCCCGGTCACTCAAAAAATACTCCTGGGTGCATGACCTATCAAAGGGTAAAATGTTTGGTATAAAGGTACAATAATATAATAGTATGTAAGAGCTATGAAAAAATATACAAAACATAATGGATATAAAACAATATAATAATAAAAATAAGATATGAAAAGCTATTAGAAATCATCTAGAATTTTGAAATCTAGCGACAATCAATTAACGGAATTTGAAATACTGGACACATAATTTTAGACTGTAATTCTGGATGTATCAAAGCAGGGCTTTGAAAATCCCCCTATCACCCAAAACACTCATGGGTGCATGACATATCAAGGGGTTGTATGTATAGCATAAATTACAATAAAATACTGGTATATCAAAATATAAATATATAGAAATAATAGTATAGTATATAATGTATTATGAATAATAAGTGTGTATGTAGGGCTTTGGCAGAACTCCCCTACCCTCAAGACTTTCTTGATCTATCCCATAATTTTCAGTTAGTTTTCCCCTAATGTTCTTGTTATTTTTATTTCTCTAAGTTTATCCCCCTTGAAATTTTGACATCCCCTACATACTTTTTTTTTAGGTCAACAGTAGGCTCTCAACTATTGCTGACGATCTTTAACTTCAAGCGATTTGATCCAAGGATTTTGATTATAAAATCTATTCTAAAGAGTTAAATAATTTTGTTAAGGCTGGAAATCTTGTTCAATCTTGTTTGAATTTTCTTAATTCTTGTTTGAATTATAAATACTATATGTCATTGATTTGTTTTGTTGCTGTTCTTTTGTTGAATTAAATTAAAAAAAAAGTTTTTTAAACTGAAAGTAAGGAGCGACATTAAAACTTAAAACGAACAGAAATTACTTCGTATATGAAAGAGGCTGCTCTCTCATCAACGCCCCGCTCTTTACGCTATAGTTTGACTTTTTCTCTTAACTCTACTTTTTTAAAACATCGATTTGTGTTGCTGTTCTTTTGCTGAATGATGCTTATAATTAAAAAAAAACAACTAGTCTATATATTTTATTTATATCATATTATACAATTATAAAAATGTAAGAATGTAATTACTAAGCACTAAGAAGTAAGAGGTTTTGTATATAAAGCTAAATTAAGAATATTTAGCTTATTAAACTTATTTTATTAATTATTAGCTTATAAGCTCAAATAAAGCTTAAATGTTCAGTATTACTTAAGTCTATTACTTGAATTTCCAGGGACAGTGAATATGAAATCTCTCATTTTGACTTGTGAAAGACCTTTTTCTGCTTTAATGCTCTGTCCTTCCATATTATTTCGGATGAGTTTTCAAATAAATAAATAGCTGGTATCTTATTTTATTACATAAGCATTTTCTAAGCTATCCTCAAAGGGAGAATCTGGACAGTAATACATGTTCAGTCACTAGTTGATTTTCCTGATCTACATTACCATGGTGATCCTCTTTTTGCGATCAGATTAGAAAATAATTCCTAGCAATGAAGCGTGAAAATCTTAGATACAATTTTAGGTGTAACAGTGACGATTTTAAGAACAAAGTTATTTGCATGGAAAACAAATTATAACGGTGTAACGGTGTAATTATAACGGTATACGGTGTAACAGTGACGATTTTAAGAACAAAGTTATTTGCATGGATAACAAATTATATTGTGTGTACAGGGATTCTGAGTTTCATAACAATGAAGTGTGCAGTGAGAAGAAATGTGTGTTTTAAACATGATTTATTAATCAATTTTGAATTGTTTGAATTGTTTTCTTGAATAGCTTGGATTATCATTAACATGCACAATCGAATGGTGTTAATTACTCGGGTAAATACTATTAAAAGAGTTAAAGGAATATATACCAGTAATCAAGACTTTGTATTTTCAGTGATTCCATTCCTCAGGAACCTAAATAGAGGTGCATGCACGTTTAAACAGAGGTGCAGCATCTGACAAAGCATTCAGTATGGGGTATCTCTTCTTGCGGGTAATAAAAAACATAAATAATAGAAGAAGTATGTGAATAAATAAACAAAAAGAAATAGTAAATGTATAATAGTTATAAATAAAAATTATAATTTAATTATGTATAATGGTGTTCACATTAAATGCCTTGCCAGATTTCTCTGCCTAAATATGGAGGCATGCTATATTTTTACTTCGGCATTAATTTCAAGCCAGATATACAACTGAACGCCACTTTTAACTACAGGTGATAAATATAGCAATAAACAATTGTTAGACTTTGAAATGCTCGACACATAATTCTTGACTCTAATCCTGGATACTAAGTTGTAACTCACTAACGGGGGAGTACATAATTTTGCTTGTTCAAATTCTATTTATTTTCATAGAACTTGAAAAAGCAAAATTATGTCTAGCAAGGCCCTTTAAAAAAATAGGCCTTACTTATGTTTGAGTAACGCATGTTGTCTACGGTTTCAATCCTACTATCTGGGGCGATAGAGAACGAAAGGCTAAGATGGTTAGGTGCCGTTTTACGAATTATAAATTACAGGGGGCCAAAAATACACTTTTTGGAAGTTCAGCTTGACCCAAACAAAAGGTAAGATGTTCTCAAATTGGAACAAAAGATGTCAAAAGAGAAGATTTCCAGAATGTAAAAGCTACGTGAGAAGGACTTAAAAAAGAAAGTTCTGAAAAGAGCTTGATGGAGGAGGAGTATCCGAATGTATTTTGGCATCAGAAGTGGTGAAATGAGCAGTTAGTAATTAATGATAATTAATAATTAATAAATAGTAATAATAACACTAATAATAACTGATACTTTTAATAATTATATAATTATTACAATTATATAACTATTATAGCTATATTACATAATTATAATTATACAATTAATATAATTATATCATATAATTATAACTATATAACTATAATGATTACAATAATTAAAAATATTAATAATTAATAATTATAATAATAACAAAGCAATAAATTAATAGATTTCTTACAATTCCATGGGTATGATCTGCAAAATATATATGAAGCTGTTGAACGTCATAGCATGTTATACATTTTATTATTTATAGAATTACTAGCTGTTGGGGTGGCGCTTCGCGCCACCCCAACACCCAGTTGGTGGGGGCGCTTCGCGCCCCCCCCAAGCCCCCCCGCGCGCGTAAGTCGTTACGCGCCATATTAGTTACGCGCCATATTAGTTACGCGCCATTGTAGTTGTGTCCCTGTGTCCCACCTGTGAATATAGATAGATTTATATATGTGTTTCAAACTACGTAAAAATTGCGAATATACAACATTCTTGGCTTTCCCATTGGTTGTCCATATACAAAGCCGTATGTACTAATAATGACGTCATATGCAAACGCTCTTTTTACAAACAAACAAACATGCATACACACAACTCGTTTTTATATAGATAGATAGATAGATAGATACAATACAAATTAACTACGTAAAACTTGTGAATATACAACAGTCTTCGCTGTCCCATTGTCTGTGCGTATAAATAGATTGTCAGGTTTACCGACCCTCAAAGATGCAACATACAATTGTACATTGGTAAAGCAATCTGTATTAAGATCTATACCGCATTTTTCTAGTGATTGCCCTTGAGCTTTGTTGATGGTGGTTGCAAATGCTAATCGAATTGGGAATTGCAATCTTTTAAATTGAAAAAGCAGATCCGTTGGAATCATGGGAATGCGAGGAATAAGAACAGCCTCACCCTCATAAGGCCCTGTCAAGATTGTGGCATCTATTAGGTTTTCCATTGTTTTTTTTTTACGGCAAGTCGCGTGCCATTGCAAAGCTTTGGTGGGTTGATATTTCTTAAAAGTATTATTGGTACGCCTATTTTTAGTTGTAGCAGGTGTGGTGGACACCCTGAAGGATCTATGGAATTTAAAAATTCAGATGGATAATTAACCGCTTCATTTGGTTCCGAAATACAAATTAACTGCGTAAAACTTGCGAATATACAACATTCTTCGCTGTCCAATTCTCGCTGCATATAAATAGATTGTCAGGTTTACCGACCCTCGAACATGCAATGTACAATTGTCCATGGGAAAAACAATCAGTATTAAGATCAATACCACATTTTTCTAATGATTGACCTTGAGCTTTGTTAATGGTGATTGCAAATGCTAATCGAATTGGGAATTGCAATCTTTTAAATTGAAAAGGCAGATCTGTTGGAATCATGGGAATGCGAGGAATAAGAACAGCCTCACCCTCAAAAGGCCCTGTCAGGATTGTGGCCTCTATTAGGTTTTCCATTGTTTTTTTTACGGCAAGTCGAGTGCCATTGCAAAGCTTTGGTGGGTTTATGTTACGTAACAATATTATTGGTACGCCTATTTTTAGTTGTAGCACGTGTGGTGGAAACCCTGAAAGATCTATGGAATTTAAAAATTCAGATGGATAATTAACCGCTTCATTTGGTTCCAAAACTGTGTCGACTGACTTGTAAAGGACTGCCTGGTCTTGAATCTTGGTCAAAACAATATTGTTGATTTCGTGGACGTCTATATTTTTGGGTGCGAGAATCGCTCTTTCACTTAGCCATTTATTATTTTTATAATTTTTTAGAATATTCGGAAATACTTTTTCAATCAATTCATTTTTGGACGTCACTAAATTACAGAAATCAGCAGGTAGTTGTATACGTCCTGAAATTGAGTCTACTGGGAGCTTTCCGTTTCCCATTGCCAGCAATTGATCTGAAAATGTTTGACCAGAGTCATCGTTTTGCAATCGGACACGCATATTTGTAGTTAATTTTAATGTTTTTACGTGTGCCCATAAATTAGAATTTTTCAGGCAAGCATTCATTTCGTCTGCAGGAGTTGATCTAGGTATTATAGGTAATGTTTGCCTGAAATCTCCCGCAAGCAATATTAAGGTGCTGCCAAAGGGTTTCGACTTCCCTCGCAAATCTTTCAAGCATTGATCCAGAGCCTCGAGCGATTTTTTGTGTGCCATTGTGCACTCATCCCAAATAATAAGTTTGCATTGCTGCAATACTTAACCCATCCCAGATGATTTGGAAATATTGCACGTGGGAGTTTCTGTAGAATGCAAGTTCAGAGGCAATTTCAAAGCGGAATGAGCAGTTCTTCCACCAGGCAGAAATGTTGCGGCTATTCCGGACGACGCAATTGCCAACGCTATATCATTTTTAGATCGAATTGATGCCAGAATCAGTTTTATCACAAACGTTTTACCAGTACCTCCTGGCGCATCCAAAAAGAAAATTTCTCCAACGTTGTTATCGACACAATGCATTATCGTATCATAAATGTCTTTTTGTTCCGACGTTAACTTGGAAATGTTATTTTGTACATACGACAATAGATCACTCGTACTGTAACTTTGTTCACGATCCAATTCTACACATGTCGAAACAGCAGCGATACGGTTAGGTGAAGGCATTCCCAAACCCTGAAGAGGTTTGTTTGCCATACTTATGCAAAAATCTTCTATAACAACTAAAGTGTAGTTATAAATTTCTGGTGTAAAATCAAAAGTCATGTCTGACGTCTCTAACTGTTTTCGATGAAGTATATCTTCGGACATTTTTGACTTATATTTTTCCCATAAATCTGTAGGAGCTGATGGAGAGCAAGTTGTTAAAATGATGCCAAACAATGCACGAATTTGACTTGGGGTTGACGTTTCGCACGCGTCATTGATGCAGTTATCCCAGTGTTGGTCATTCTCCAATAAATTCAGAGCTTGGCATGCACTACGGTAAGTGTCACGTATAGTACCATTTACAGTCCTCAAATACTCAAAGGATGTCGGACCGGGTGCATTCACCAAAAGCAGGCGTAGAAAGAAGCATTCATGTTGATTGGGGTGAACGGTGTAGAGTCTTCCTATCGTGGTATCTTTGAAGATGGTAGGTTGGCCGTCGACTGACTTACCCTGTTTTCGACGTTCAAATACTTTATTTTTAGTATTCCACGTGTAATACGAAGGCACTTCAGTATACAGCAGTTTTTTCGCAAAAGAATCATTTTTGCAAAGCGAAAAAAAAGCTGTTAATGTTGTATCCGGTGGATTCATGACTCTTTGTTGCACGTTGGTTTCCGTGAAATAAACACGTTGACCATTCTGTAAATGTACCGCTAAGTGAACAACAGCTGGACTACGTTCATGTATCGGAAATGAAAGAATTCGCCAAACAGCTTCATTACTGCTTATGTATCTTCCAGCCTGATATTCTACGATTTCATCGAAATCTTTGATTTCGGACTGCAAGCCAAAAACTGCCATGTCACTGCCTTTGTTGACGTATTTACATATGTATTTGATTGCCTTTACGGAGTTACAGTATTCAACGTTTATGTGTGCATTAAATGTTTTTGATAATAAAGGGGAATATGGAACAACCCACTGGTTATCTACTTCGATGGTGGTACCGTTACGCTTCTTTATTATTGCTGTTTTACCGCCATCTTCAGTAGATCTTCTTCTATATTGTGGGTAACCATCATTGCCAGTAATTGTTTTGGGTACTAAAAGTCGAGGATATTGCTTTGTGCACCTTCCTTTGGCCATGCATGGTGAATTTTCGTTCAGTGCACCGCAAGGTCCATGTATCATATTTTTTACAATAATATCATGTAACCCCTTATCGACATTTTTATCAGGTATTTCAGCGGAAATCACATCATCAATTTCGTTTGAAGTAATTTTTTTATGTAGCCAGATTAGTATATGTGCGTGTGGCAAACCTCGTTTTTGCCATTCCACTGAGTACATCCAGCATCGCACTGACCCAAACACTTCATGTTTTACAAGGTAGTTTATCAGTGATTTCAACTTTTCCCGGAAGACACGTGCCGTAATGTCATGCCTATGAACCGCCGATTGTCCTTGAAGTAAAAGCTGCAGTATCTCGTCCCAAGATTGATTACATGTAAATGTAATAAATAAATCTGGACGACCATAGAGACGAACATACGCAATAGCATCTTGAGCATATTCATGCATATGACGGGGACTGCCAACATATGACGAAGGTAAAATTGTTAATCTTCCAACGTGTGTGGTATTACCGTCATTTTTAACTGCATCTCGCAAATGAATGTATTGTTCAGAGCGGAGCTTGGTCTGATTCAGGCGGATATATAGCAAACGTTCTGATTCAATTTTAGCATACATATCGACCATAAATTGGTGAAACAATTCACGGCATTTTAAAATATAATTTTCTTCATCCTGCCGAATCATTAGTCTATAGGAATAATAATGCATTGCACTGCATTTCTTATTCATTTCTTTGTTAGTGGCTGGATTCATCAATTTAATATTAAAGTGATAGCCGTCGGCTCCATCCCAAAAAATGATAGGATATTGTAGGGCATCGTAGCATCGATGAGTTTCAGCAATTCTTAACAACTGAGCGTTTCGCTTATGTAGAATAATATCTCGAGGTAAAAACTGATCACCGACCATAACGATTGCCACTTCGTCGATAGTCGGAGCATTGTATCTACGCACATGTTGGCCAGGAGGCGTTTTGTCAGCGGAAATAACAATTTTATGAGTATCAGTAGGCATCAAATCGATGGCTGTTTTGAACAGACGTACTAACTTATTATTTTCGTGGAAAAGATGTTGCAATTGGGAAACGATTGTCCTTTCAACGTTGGGAGAAATTTCGCAACGTGCATTCAATTCAGAATTTCTATCACTGATGAAGTACAATTGTAAAAATTTATGATTCTCGCCTGAGAATGGTAGAAGGGACCCTGCTTTATGATAAATTTGCCCTTTTACTTTGAAAGTAGACATAAATTGATCTGGATTTTCGATTTGGGCTCCAAACGACGTCATTTGGAAACATGAGTTGTATTGTCTGATTTTTGACAAAAAACGCTTAGATTCTGACGTAGTTCCAGTAAGGAAAGTCTTCAATGGCTCTGGTGGTGCAGCCAATAGAGGAAGTTTAACTTTTCCTGAGGCGCAACACATTCCCATTGTTTCACCATTGAATTTCAAGGCCTTGCAATAGGGACAAATTTTAGACATTGTCCCGATTTGAACACATCTACTCAAGCTATAATCATCGACTGGATTGTACCTGAATGCCAGGCGATAACTTTCAGATTGCTCTGATTCCTCGGCACGCTTTCTTTTCTTACTTTCTCTATCAGCAGCAAGCCTGTTTCCCTGCTGGTCTTTTGATTCCTCGGCACGCCTTCTTTTTTCACTTTCTCTTTTAGCAGCAAGTCTGCTTCTGCGTTGCTCTAGTAGTTCCTCGGCACGCCTTCTTTTTTCACTTTCTCTTTTAGCAGCAAGTCTGCTTCTGCGTTGCTCTGGTAGTTCCTCGGCATGCTTTCTGTTCTTTCTTTCTCTATCAGCCTCAAGCCTGTTTCCCTGCTGGTCTTTTGATTCCTCGGCACGCCTTCTTTTTTCACTTTCTCTTTTAGCAGCAAGTCTGCTTCTGCGTTGCTCTAGTAGTTCCTCGGCACGCCTTCTTTTTTCACTTTCTCTTTTAGCAGCAAGTCTGCTTTCGCGTTGCTCTGGTAGTTCCTCGGCACGCTTTCTTTTCTGACTTTCTCTATCAGCAGCAAGTTTTTTGGCATAGACTCTTTGAGCATCTTCATCAGTCATTATAAACTTAAGCAGTAATAGAATTCTACGCGAACATACGTCTTATATAACTTGAATGACGTCACGCCTTCAAAGCAAAAATGATGGCAACTAATTTCATGACGTCAGCCGAAACATGACGGCGAACATATGTCTTATATAACTTGAATGACGTCACCTTCAAAGCAAAAATGATGGCAACTAATTTCATGACGTCAGCCGAAACATGACGTCACCTGATCCATCCACAGATCCACACACAGACAACTTATTTTTATATATATAGAAGATAGATATAGTTTAAATAATATTTAATATTATTTATACATAATTAGATAAGTATTTTATCCTTTTAAATAAACTGGTTTTATTCCGTCACGCTTTAAACACCTTGATGTTAAAATGTGCGCTACGCGAACCCTAATCGGTTTGCATGCGAAAGTTTGCTTTTTTTGCTTTTTGAGTTACTTCATCTCATACTATTTGTAATATATAAGTTCACGATACCAAAACGTGTTATTAAAAGTTAGTGAAGTGATAATTTATTTAAAATTAAGCTATTCAGATCACCATCTTCCGGATTTGTTAACGTCATCGTTCGTAAAAAAAAGTCTTGTTTACCTTTTTTAAGGCGTTTTGATTCGTAATATCAGGGAGGGTGTAAAGAAGGAGGCCTTGAATGAATTAGGTTGGAGGAGGAGCGTGCGTAGCTTTGTTGGCCTCAGGCGGCTTGGTGCTGCACTGAGTTACTAGTAGTAGTAGTAGTAAAGTTCCACTTTTTGGAAATTCAGCTTGGCCCAAACAAAAGGCAGTATGTTCTCAAATTGGAACATAAGGTGTCAAAAGAGAAGATTTCCAAAATGTAAAAGCTCTATGGGAAGGACTTAAAAATGAAGCTCTGAAAAGAACTTGATGGAGGAGGAGTATCCGAATCTATTTGGGCCTCAGAGGTGTAAATATAATGATTACAATAATTAAAAATATTAATAAATAATAATTATAATAATAATAATTAAGCAATAAATTAATAGATTTCTTATAATTCCTTGGGTATGATCTGCAAAATATAAATGAAGTTGTTGAACGTCATAGCATGTCATGCATTTTCTTATTTATATAATTATATAATTTAAATAATATTTATTATTATTTATATATAGTTAGATAAATATTTTTATCCTTTTATAAAAACTAGTTTTCCATCACGCTTTAAATACCTTGATGTTAAAATATTAAGCTTTACTTTGAAAAGTAAGATTTGATTTTTCCCGTTTCAAATTATGGTAGAGTGAGTTACTTCATCTCATACTATTTGTAACAAATAACTTCACGATATCAGAACATGTTATTAAAGGTTAGTAAAGTGTTAATTTATTTAAAATGTTAATTTAATTAATTTATTTAAGTGAATTTATTTAATTAATTTATTTGAGTAAATTTGATTAATTAATTAATTTATTTAAGTTGTTAATTTAATGAATCCTGCCAAAAGGTAAGATGAGCTTTACTTTGAAAAGTAATATTTGATTTTTTGTGAGTTACTTCATCTCATACTATTTGTAATAAATAACTTCACGATACCAGAACGTGTTATTAAAAGTTAGTAAAGTGTTAATTTATTTAAAATTAAGTTATTCAGATCACCTTTTTCCGGGTTTGCTAACGTCATCGTTCGTAAAAAAAAAGGCTTGTTTACCTTTTTTGAAAGCGTTTTGATTCGTAATAAAGTAAAATTGTAAAATCGTAATAAAGTGATACTATAATCAGCCAATAAAAAACTTGTTATTCAGTGTTAATGACTGTGGTACCTTCAAGTCTCTTTCTTCTGTAGAGCTTGATTTCCTTGTGCCAAAACTTGTCCAGGAGACAAGAAAATCATGCTTGCATCATAGAGGCCCGTAGACAAAAATGGTTAAGAAGCAGCTTTGTCTGGGATTACACACCCATCTGGAACCAACTCTCTGAGAATTTTACCTATCCAACCTGTCTGTTGATTACTTTGAAATCGAAAGGCCAATAGATATTTGAAAAATAGAAATAAAACGGAATAGGGAACTCGAAACATATCTTCAACTGATTATGGCACGTAAGTTGAAACATAGTATACGAAAAGCAGGTGCTTACTTGACGAGGGACCAAACTCAACAAAGTTGTAGGACGGATTGGAGCCATGGATGTTGGCCATGTTGTACACCGTTCCATCCTGGGAAACATGTGGATGAGCTGTTGTATGATGAACAGCTACATATTTGCCCACATCAACCTAATAATAACAAAACAAGAATTAAGTTTATCGTCACAGATTGTTAGGTGATTTGTATAAATTTCATCTAATTTCAGAGATGATAAACAGAAATTATAAAACAAAGTACGAACAAACGGAATAAACCTCAAAACATAACAAAGAGATGGCACTCTTGCAGGGGAAACTCCTATTAAACAAAATGTACAACACAGTCAAAAAACAATTTGCCGTTTCTGAACTCAACCAACTTCCCCTTTGCCGTCAATGTACTTATGCATGCGTTAAATAGCTATTTACGGCCAAATGTTAGTTGGTTTTATTAAATTACCTTTAAAAAAAATTGTATGACTGAAATCTTAAGAATTAGTAGTATTTACTGCAAGACGACTTGTTTCCTCATTTTACCAAAGCTTACCGTATTAGATGACAAACAATCGAGACTATTTTTCGTTTAAGTGTGATATGGGAATTTTTTTAAACCAGCTCTATTGACTTGCAGTACCGTGTTCACATTAAAATTCTACTGAATCAAGCATGTGATTTGTCAGGTGTCAGGCATGCGACTCAGCCCAACTACCATCGACTGCTACTTGGGCTTCCCGTTAATCGGGTGGGCGTAGAACTGCTGATTACCAATCTAATGATTCCTCCGAGGCTAATACGATAATGCTTTCTATATATATACCTTATATGCCCCTATGAAATAACTTACAGTCCTTGCCCGGGGGGGGGGGCTGTAGGGGGGTTATCATCCGCAAAGACATAATTTCCGGATCTCTCAACTACGTTGAACAAAATAGTTTTCTCAAAATTACCCATTAAGCGGAGGAGTCCAACAGTCGGTTCGAGCCTCTTTGGTCCTAGCTTACGATCTATGATTCATTCTAGCTATGTTAAGCCTTTTGCTAACCATAGAATTAACCAAGAGAGCCTGGCCGATTTTCTTCCCAAAATATTTATACTTTACCCTTTTTTTCACTGGTTGATATTTTTTTCTGCTTTCCTGATTTTTTTGCTAGGACTAGGCAATTTCGTCTTAGAAACTATTTTCCTATCACTGTGATTAAGATTTTCCCGAAAGATAAAGTTAGATTTTACGAACTTTCATTAGAATTTGAACTTTACTTAAAATGTTACAGATTAAAAAAAAAGGGTTCAAATTTAAAACTAGTGACAATGTATGGGTAAATACCCTTTTTTAACCTTTCTAATGTACATAGGCAAAGCGTTTCAGAATTTTAATGAGACTTTAATCATAGAAAAACTCCCTTCTAACTAAATATTACGTTTTAACCGCACTACACAGAGAACCAACATATTATAACCAAGTCATTCAGACATGAATTCGGACCAACTTCTACATAAATAGGGATTGTTTTAAACTTCTTCCATTTAGGTCATCACACATGGAATATCCGCATCAATCTTAATGCCTGGAATACTTTGCCTGAGTCGGCTAGGAACTGGCAGACGGTTGTCGCCTTTAAAAGAATTGCAAAATAATCTTTGGTCTCTTGATAATTCAATTTCTATCTTTGTTATTTCTTTCTTTACCCTCTATCCCCCAAAGGAGATTCAAATTGAAATTATGTTTTTTTTTGTTTATTACGCAACGAACTTATCTCCGGCTTGGCTCTCGGAGAGTAGTCAACAGTAAGCGGCTGATGTTCACTTTCTTTTTTAGAGTTGTTTTGCTTTTTTGCACTTTTGCCTTCTTTTCTTGTTCTCCTCTTTCTTTTCTTTTCCCTTTCTTGCTTTCTTCCTTTTCATTTCTTTCCTGCTCATAGAGCCTTCCAGGGATATTTGATTTTGTTGTTGAATGTTTTGTATTTTGCTGACTATATTCTTCGTGTATATTTGTACGTTTTTTTTTCAATAATAAAATAAAAAAAACAAAACAATAAAAGGTAATGCATTTTAAACTGTGCCTCTTCAGGTCAGAGTTTAAGGACGATCAAGTACGTTTTTACAATGTATTATTGGATTAATGGATTAATGGATTATCAATGGATTATTTTTAAAACTGAAACCTCAACCAGCAAGGCACTTGCAACTTGCAGGTCCTTTAATCAAGTAACGTTCAGCTCTACTGTTTCAGATTAACCTGGTTTGAGGTTTGGGATTTATTAAATTTTTTGTCAGTCAAATCTTCCTAAAGAGGGCCTAAAAACAGAGCCTAAAAAGACGCTTTCATATGCACTTCTTACCACCCATTATCGTCTCGTGTACTATATTTATGCTCTTCAAGCCATTTCTGATACGGGACATTGAAGAAAATTATTCAGCCTCTCCTCACCATTTACCAACAAAGTTCAAGTTTAGAGCACAATCTCTCTGCACTTACAATTGTGCCAAAGGAAATTGAGGTCAAAGTGAATAGTTATTTTATGTGTACTTCGATCTCCCAAGAGTTTTCGACTCTCGCAAGGGCTTCACTTGAGGTCAATCCGAAATATAGCGAAGTTACGGTTATTATTCAATATATTTAGAAGATATGTTTGGTGCAAGATATATGTACAAAAATATGAAAACTGAACTTAAAGATGGTAATATGCCATTCTGGCATATTACCTGGAAGTTTTAAATCCTGGAAGGTAGGTAACTTCCCCTGAAAACTTTCCCAGTTTTATTAAATAATTGCGTTGCTGGTGCTTAGAATAAGTTAAACTGTACGTTTAACGTCAAAGAGTAGATGTCTCACTAGTTACGTTTGCAGATGCTTTATTGGGCTTTTCTCGGGCTCTTCTTAATTAAACTTTCCTTTTCTTCCCCAATAGTTTCTCTAAGGATGGTCTTTGACTTTCGACAGTCTCCAAGAAGATCATGAACACAAAAGATTTATTTTTAGCACTATTAAGACAGCTGTTCTGCCGTTTAACTATAAAGAGAACGGATGTTTAATAAGTCTATCTGGCTCTGTTATACCTTTTGCCAGCAGCCTCACTTATTCTTGTATGCCTATTCGAGTATAGAGATGCCTATCTTCAGTATAGAGATGCCACTCGTTTGGGACTTTTAACAGGTGTCTTAAGGATTATTTAGTAAAGAATAAAATAGAATAACATTTCCTTCTCCTTTGAGGAGTTGATGTCCCCTGTGTTCTGTCCATGGTGTGTAGTTTTCTTCTCTGCGCTTGACTCCCAGGCTTCAGGCATACTCTCTATGTTTTTTTTGTTTTTTTTTTATTTGTTGCTTATATTGTATTCCCCTTATATACATTGCTTATATTGTAGTTGTTGGTTGTATTTTTCCCCCTTTTATCCCTGGCCATGGAGCCTTTCGAAGGGGAATACGTGTATCGTGTTTCAATTTTGAATTATATTTTGTATTGTCTTGTATTTAATAATAATAAACTTCTCTCTCTCTCTATCTATTGGAGCAAATCTTAAACAAACTCCCAACCTGGCACCGAAAAATTATACTCATAATTTCAGGGCTGCGTATGCATTCCTGGCTTCAAAACTTTCATATCTCATTGGAGCACATCGATATTAGTTACGTAATAGCTTAATAGTTCGTTGTTTACTCACTCTTGCTCCATTCTGGTCTACTTTTAATTGTGGTAAGAGTAAGCAAGTTTATCGTCTTTATTCTAAAGTTGCAAAGTATTTGACAAGTCCCAACGGGAACAAGTTGCTCCTGTCTGCAAAAAAGTTTCGATTGGTAAATCCAGTATAGGTTATTGAGAAATGTAGCAGTTGTTTCATACTGAATTCTAGGAGAATCATATTCTCTCGTCATTTCTGTTTGTCACGTGTTCGTTGTTGTCAAAGTGCATTTTTTCTTTCTGTTGTTTGTCTTTGTTCTTCTTGTTCTTACTCCGTCTATTTGGGGCATGCCGAAAACTTTATACGACGGTTTACAAATTAAATGATGTTGATAATGAGCATAAAGTGTGAAATTTTATTATAAGGTATCTTCGAAGAAATTTACCAAATTTGGATTGTAAACTTTACCAAAGAGTAAAACGAATATTCAAAAAATATTAATACTATAAAACAAAGCAAAATTATCTGTAAATTCATTTAAAGGTAAGAATTTTTTCCCTGTTACCAGGATTAACATCAGGTTTTTACAAATAAAAATAAGAGTAGCTTGGCCATAATATACGACATCGTCATCAAACAGTTTATGTTACAACCATACCATTCTTCCCTTCTTAGTGGAAAAAAAAATCCATTTTTTAAAGTAGTCGGATTTTTTTTTTTGCTTTTTAGTACATTTGAAAATCTTCATCCAAAAACCCTAATCATTTTTATCTTTCCTTACAATTTCTCCAAGGGTTTCCAGACTTTCAGCATCTACTCTTCGAAGCAATTTGGTCTCGGTCATAGCATAGAGAGCATCGCCATGATAGCACAAATTTACAGAACAGTTGTCAGTCACCTCCCCAGCATTAGGTATTGAAAAACGATTCATAAATCTGAAACAAGTGGAAATTTAATATTTTAGCAATAAATACCTTAAGACATAGAAAAAACACCGGTCTTAGAGTTCATTTTGGGTGTTGATGAAACAGGGTGTCACGTGGACGGAATAAGAAGGGAATAGAAGCAAAGACGTACCTTCGGTGAGCGTTCGTTGAACAAATCTAGCTCGAAATAAAAAGGTTAACGTAAACGAATAACTTCTATCCAGCTTTTGTCCTCGTCAAAATGGCTGATAAATGACATTTAGCAGCTACAGTCCAGCTATGTCAAATAGAAAAAGTGGTTAGGGGAAAAACATCCTTCTATGTATTAGTAGTAGTAGTGGTAGAGCAATTTTATTGAAAATAATCATTTTTATATAATAGCACAGCAAAAGCGGAGCTTGTGAGGATGTGCTAACATAAAAAAAGAAAGAAAAAGAGAAAGAGTATGGAGCATGAGACCATTTACCAAAACCAACATGAAAAATAAACAACGAAACACAACATTATAAAACCCCAAAACAAGACATAAATAATACAGAAAAATAACGCACTGATAGTATATTTAATCTGGTTCGAAAGCATACATACCGAGCAACTCCACGCGTAAATCAGATTTAAACTGGTTGAAATTACCATTATCCTTAACGTCTTTACTAAGTTTGTTCCAAAGCTTGGAAGCTCTATAAACATTGATCCCTTAATAAAGAGTATACGGCAAAACAAGGGTTACTATTGTACTCAATTAACTACGAAACTTAAATCATCCATTTCGAATTGATAATATACGATCTGAAGAAAAGTAACTATTTCAAATATAGAAAAATATCGGTAAAATTCAAAATTTAGATGACTTTATTGATAATGATTAACAGATAATAGTATATTCGAAATTAACTCCATTAAATCTCTGAGCATATAATGCTCTGTAGAAATCTCGACTAGAAGGTTTTTTAATAATGGATAGCTTATTTGGGTGGATATATTTGGTTACCGAAATTTCAACAGATTTTGTCAAAGCATTTCTAAGGACAATGTGAAGGGATAATAAATTCTTCCTAACTCCTCAGTCTGACAATGAAGAGTCATTTGAAATATAAATATTTTTTTCCCATGAACTCTTTATTGTGAAAATTTTAGTATTCCTTGAGAAAGCCATTCAACTTAATTTATTGTCGAAAACAAGCTTAATATAATTCAATTCCAGTTTAGTTTCAATGATATAATGTCGAAAATTAATTGGAGATTCAACGTCTCCAGCTTTAATACTTTCAAAAAAATATTTGGACCTTCATGTGCCTTATCACTAACATTCGAAAGCAAAATACATTTTATTTACATTTTACCTTAGCGTTTCTGAGCTTTCACTAATTTTGCCTTATAGCTAGCAGTTTCGTAGCTTAACGGCAACAGACATTTTTTAACATTTGATGTAATAATTTCAGCCATTGATACGCTTGGAAAATTTTTGCAGTATTTTCATGGGCATTCTTAGCAGAAATTTTTAATGCAGAAATTTTAGATTGCAAATTATTAAACTTTCAGTGAAGTTGGAAAAGAATTGTGATTTTCCTGAACTGCATTGAGCACTAAATCAAAATTCTCGGATAAGGTCTTTATATTCGCAGATGCTTAAGATCAAAATGGTTGTTTTTAATCTTCTTTGTGAAAACATTTCTTGGGTTTTGGCATTGTTGCATAAATCTAGGTGACCTAAATAAATAGTTTTGTTTAAATCCTAAGGTAGCATTTCTTAAATACTAAGGATACAGATTGCCGAAGATTGTCCTCTTTGGAAAACCTTCTGGGGCTACACGGAAAGCAGGTCGTCTTCGTCTGGGTTGGGAGGATGTCATAAATAAAGATTTAAAGG
Source organism: Artemia franciscana (assembly GCF_032884065.1). Taxonomy (NCBI): domain Eukaryota; kingdom Metazoa; phylum Arthropoda; class Branchiopoda; order Anostraca; family Artemiidae; genus Artemia; species Artemia franciscana. The sequence continues at coordinate 30,590,354 of NC_088868.1, read as the reverse complement.
AAATGGGAACTTCCTGGGAGGGTGTAAAGTGGGAGGCCTCGAATATATTAGGTTGGAGGAGGAGCGTGCGTAGCTGTGTTGGCTTCAGATGGCTTGGTGCTGCAGTGAGCTACTGGTAGTAGTAGTAGTTAAATCCTAAATTCCACAACTTTTCGGATGAAACACCTTATAATAGTCCAAGCCACTATTGCAAGAGAAAATACATTCAAAGTTGAATATCAATCCTTTATAGCTAGTCCAAGTTCATAGTTTCACCTCACGGAACATAAAATTATCATTAATATAAAATTAGCAAAATTTTCTAGCAGGCTACGCAATTTTCATAGGCAGCGCAATGGCACTTTCTAAGTAAAGAGCGATCTGGACACAATGTACTATTTATTTACTTTTTTTGTTTAGACCTAGGCACTTTGTATCAAAGGAGCTGTGGAACAAACTTCGACAAGGGCTCATTCAATTGAAAATTGAAAGGGCTGGTGCTTTTTAATAGTCGAAATTGACTGAAGGGCAACTAATCCCCTTCAGACGCCCACCATTTCCCCAAGCACATCCAATAAAAACTTTGACATAGCCATTTTCTTCAACGCAGTTGAAAGGTCCCAAAATTCTGTATTTGAGGATGATACTCCTCCCCCCCCCACAGCATTCAGGGCAAAGGTTGTAAGTTCCAGTCTGGGGGCATAAAAGGTTTATATATAGAAAGGATGATTGTATAAACTTCAGAGGGGGCTTATTGGACTACTAATCGGAAGTTTTAGTGCCCTTTTTGAGAATCAGAGTGAACAGAGGATAAATACCCCTCTCCTTACACCAAGTATTTTCCCGAAAAGTATCAGATAGAAATTCTGAGATAATCATTTGTTACCTTAAAAACTTAAAAAAAGAGTTCATTCGATTGGAAATTGAAAGAGCTAGTGACCATTTTGATATTTGAAAGTGATAGAAGGACAACTACCCCGCTCCCACGCCCACCATTTCCCCAAACACATCTAATCAAAATTTTGAGATAGCCATTTTGTTCAACGTAATTGAATGTCAAGAAATTATGTGTTTGCGCATGACAACCCCCTAGAACCCTCAGAACAAGGTTGTAGTTATGTTCTGGGGGCATATAAGGGAAATGAATAAAGTGATCGTAAAAACTTCGGAAGGGGCTCATTGAAACGGTAATCAGAAGTTCAAGAGTCCTTTTTAAGATTCATAGTGATAAGAGGGTAGATGCCCCCCCCACACGTCGTATTTTCCAGATATGCACCTGACAGACGTTTTGAGATGGCCATTTGTTGTCAAAGAAACTTCGAAAACAGCTCATTCGATTGGAAATGGAAAGAGCCAGTGCCCTTTTTAATAGTCGAAAGTGATTGGAGGGCAACTAAGCCCCTTCCCACACCCATCATTCACCTAAACACATGCAATAAAAATTTTGAGATAGGCATTTTGTTCAACGTAATTGAAATGTCCGGATATTATGTCTTTGAGGATGACAACCCCGCACAGTCCTCAGAACAAGGATTGTATGTTATGCCCTGGTGGCATATAAGGTAAATATAGAAAAGGTGATCGTATAAACTTTGGAAGAGGCAAATTGGATTGGTAATCAGAAGTTCTAGAGCGCTTTTTAATATTCAGAGTGATTGGAGGGTGGATATCGCCCACCCCACACACATCTCGTATTTTCCGAAATTTACCTGATAGAAATTTTGAGATGGCCATTTGTTGTCGTAAAAACTTCAAAAAGAGCTCATTCACTTGGAAACTGAAAAAATCAGTGCCCTTTTTAATAGTCGAAAGGGATTGGAGGGCAACTAACACCCCTCCCATGCCCACCATTCCCCAAACTCATCCAATCAAAATTTTGAGATAGCTATTTTGTTCAACATAATTGAAAAACCGGAAACTATGTCCCCCCCCCACAGCCCTCAAGGCAAAGTAAGTTATGTCCTGAGGGCATATACAGTATATATGGAAAGGTTGATCGTATAAACTTGGGTGGGGCTCGTTGGATTGATAACCAGAAGTTCTAGTGCCCTTTTCAAGATTCAGAGTAATAGGAGGGTAGACATCCCCCCCCAAACCTCGTATTTTCCGAAACGCATCTGATAGAATTTTTGAGATGGCCATTTGTTGTCGTAGAAACTTCAAAAAAGGCTCATTCGATTGGACATTATTGAAGTTATATTCAATAATTGTAGATTGAAGTTATAGGAGGTCAACTAGCCCCCCTCCCACGCCCACCATTTCCAAAAAATTTAAGGATGACAACCCCCCAAAACCCTCAGGACAAGGTTTGTAGTTACGTCCTGGGGACATATAAGGGAAATATAGGAGGGGTGATCGTACAGACTTTGGAAGGGGCTCATTAGGCTGGTAATCAGAAGTTCTGGTGCCCTTTTTAAGATCCAAAGTGATCAAGGGTGGATACCCCCCCCCAACACCTCGTTTTTTCCCGAAATGCGTCTGATAGACATTTTGAGGTGGCCATTTGTTGTCGAAGAAACTTCAAAAACAGCTCATTCGATTGGAAATTGAAAGAGCCTATGCCCTGTTTTGTAGTCAGAAGTGATTGGAGGGCAACTAAGCCCCCTCCCACGCCCCATTCCCCCAAAAACATCCAATAAAAATTTAGAAATAGGCATTTTGTTCAACGTAATTGAAAAGTCTGGAAATTATGTCTTTGAGGATGACAACCACCCAGAGCCCTCAGGACGTGAGTTGTATGTTATGCCCTTGGGGCATATAAAGTAAACATAGAAACAGTGATCGTAAAAACTTTGAAGGGGGCACATTGGATCGGTAATAAAAAGTTCTAGTACCCTTTTTAATATCCAAAGTGATCGGAGGGTGGATACCCCCCCACACACACACACACCTCGTATTTTCCCGAAAAACATCTGATAGAAATTTTTTAAACAGCCATTTGTTGTGGTAGATACTTCAAAAACAGCTCATTCAATTGAAAATTGACAGGGTCAGTGCCCCTTTTTAATAGGCAAAAGTTATTGGAGGGCAACTAAACCCCTCCCACGTGCACCATTTCCCCAAAACATCCAATCAAATTTTTTGAGATAACCATTTGTTCAACTTAATTGAAAAAAAACGGAAATTAGGTCTTTAAGGATGAGAATTCCCCTCCCCCCACAGCCGTCAGGGCAAGGTAGGTTATGTCCTATGGGCACATAGGGTATATATGGAAAGGGTGATCGTATAAACTTCGGAAGGGGCTGGCTGGATTGGTAATCAGAAGTTCTAGTCCACCTTTTAATATTCAGAGCAATCGAAGGGTTGATGACCCCCCCCCCCCAAGCTTCGTATTTTTCCGAAATGCATCTGATAGAATTTTTGAGATGGCCATTTGTTGTCATAGAAACCTCGAAAAAGTCTCATTCGATTGGAAATTGAGGGGGCTGGTGCTCTTTTTGATATTCGAAACTGATCGGAGGGCAACTAATCCCCCTCCAACACTCACCATTTTCCCAAACGGATCCAATCAAAATTTTGGGATAGCCATTTTGTCCAACATAGTTGAAAGGTCCGGAAATTATGTCTTTGAGGATGAAAACCCCCTTAAGCCCTCAGTGCAAGGGTTGTAAGTTATGTCCCAGGGCATATAAGGTATATACAGAAAGCGCGATCGTATTAACCTCGGAAAGGGTTCATTAGATTGGTAATCAGAAGTTCTAGTGCCCTTTTTGAAATTCAGAGTGATCGGAGGGTGGATAAACTTTGCCCTTTTTATTAGTCAAAAGTGATTAGAGGGCAACAAGTCCCTATCGCTAACCAACTCCCAAAAAATCTAATCAAAATTTTGAGATAGGAAATTTGATCAGTGAAGGTGGATGGTCTTGAAAATATTGAAAATATGTCTTTTACAACCAAATTCTTTCTGAAGACCAGAACATAATTTGCATTTTACTGAAAAAAATGTTTGTGGATTGTCAGTTTAATACACATAAAATGATTATATATATATATATATATATATATATATATATATATATATATATATATATATATCCCTTAAAATTTTGATAATTTTTAATTTATTTAAGTTAACAAAATTAAACATTTTAAAATTATTTTGTTCATTTAAATCATACAATAAATAACTTAGTCAAACTCCTAACGAGCAAAAATTAACATGAGTAAGGCTGACAACCCCCCGGTCTTCTCAAGATCAGAACAGAATTTGCATTTTACTGAAAACAAAGAACATTTAAAATGTTTCCACTTTGTTTTTGGTTTGTTTAAAATTCTTTACTAGATATGTGAAGGGGAGGTCTCCCCCTTCCACTGCAATTACAGCGCGAATGTCTGGTGTCCTTTTTAAGAGTAACAAGAGATTGGGGATCAAGCAGCCCTTCTCTCAAGCCCATTCATTTTCCAAACATATCCAGTCAAAATTTGGAGACAGCCATTTTGTTAAGCTTAGTAGAACGGTCTAGCAACTATGTCCTTAGGTATATTAGGCATGTCAACCCCTCAAAATTGTGCAATTGGCCCATTATGTTTTAAAGCTAATTGCTGCTTTGAAATAAATCAAAAGGCATTGCGTTTCTGGTTCCCAATAAGACAACTCAGCAATATATCGAGAACAACTAAGGGCATTAAGTTGAAACTTTTGGGGATACTACTATTACTACTTATGCTCTTACAATGGTCTATCCAGGATATGCTCTATCCAGGTTGTCAAAGAGCATAGATAGAATCTTTTAGGAATGGTATTAAGTTTTATTTTTCAGGTCAACTTCAGAAGCTTTAAAATTAAACTAAAAAATACTATTTATGTCAGGATTGAAAATTGTTGAAAAAGTTTCTCCAACATACAAATAGTAACCCATAGTATGAATTATTATAGAAAAAAAAATGAAAAGATATACAATATTATTTTATCCATGAAAAGTACTATGTCAATAAAAAACGAACAGAAATCCATTTAAAAAACTCTTTCCACAAGACAAGTTTTTCAAAGACCTCCATTAAGCCAAGAATGAGCAAAAATAAAGTAAAATAATCTTCTAAGTGTAAAACTACCAAAAATCACTATCAATAAATAAATTAAACTCAAAACGAACAGAAATTACAATAAATAGCCAAGTCAAACTCAAAACGAACAAAAATTAACATGAGTAGGGTTGATAACCCCTATACCTTTTCAAGACCAGAACACAATTTGCGTTTACTGAAAACAAATTACGTTTGAGATGTTTTCACATTTGTTACTTTCATAAATGAAAAATTATCAAAACCTCAAGGAAGAAGTGTCATTATACGTCAATTAAACTGACAATTTATGGTCATTTGTTTTGTTTATTTTTAGTAAAGCACAAATTGTGTTCTGGTCTTGAGAAGGCACAGGGGCTATCAGTCCTACTAATGTTAATTTTTGCTTGTTTCGAATTGGACTCGGCCATTTATTGTAATTTCTGTTCGCTATGAGTTTCATTTATTTATTGATGGTGATTTGTGGCAGTTTTACATTTGGAAGATTATTTTACTTTTGTTTGCTTATTCTTGGCTTAATGGAGCTCTTTACTTTTCTTTGAAAAACTTGTCTGTTGGAAAAAGTTTTTAAAATTAATTACTTTTAAAAATAGCATATAGGGTCTCGGACAAATGCTACATTAGAGTTGACTGAAAAAATTAAAGCAGATATAAAGTCAAATACGTAATAATTCAAATATAAAAAGAGCAGAAATCACTGTCAACGACAAAATGAGATCCAAAACAAGCAGAAATTACAATGAATAATTAAGTATACCCTAATAAGAACAGAAATTACCACAAACAGGAGTAGGACTAACGGCCAGTAAGCCATCTAAAGTCCAGAGCATTTGTGTTTTACTGAATAAAAAACATATTTATTCTCCAAATTGGAGAGACTCCAGGAATGAATCTTAAGCTGTGAATCTGCTTTCAGTAGTTTTTTCAGTAAATTTGATTATTATTGTAATTTTCTTTTTTTCTTGTTTTTGAAGTTGATGCTTTGAAATTTTTAAAAATAAAAATTGTTTTCAGTTAAGCAGAATCACATTCTGGCCTTTAGAAGGCTTAGGGGATGTTAGTTGGACTCTTGTTGTTTTTCTATTATCTGTTTGTTTTAGGTTTGACTTGATTATTCATTGGAATTTCTGTTCTCGGGACTTTTTTCTCATTAATAATGATTTTCGTCTATTTTAAGTTAGTTATTATTTGAATTTTTTTAAATGTTTTTGGTTTGATAGGTTCTTTCCTTTTTTGAAGCACTTTTTTTTTAAATAGACTGTTTTTAGTTCATTCACAGCAAAAAAAGCAATGTTTTCCTACCTTCCAAAAAATGTGAGGCATGGATCAGGGAATCCCTTGGTTCCATACTCACTAACAACAATTCTGTTGGCCCCTATATCTTTCTTATATGCTTCACTTTTCAATGCCTTGTTCATGTAAGTAACTCTTCCACCTTTAATTGAAAACTTATGAATCACTGAAAGGCCATCAAAAAGATGGTTGAACCTTGTTTCACCAATTTGATAAATGCCACTGCCATTTCTTACTAAAGATCCTTCTAGCCATGCAGGAATTATTCCTAAAATATTTAAAAAAAACTTATGACGTGGTGAGAAACACAAAAAAATCTATAGAACATCCCCCAGAAAACCAATAGAACGTCCCTTGATATCTGACTTTGGGGGAAGGGAAGCTAATAAACCACAGAATTTTCCGTTTGGGAGCATATAGGAGACCAGGAGGGGGCGTGTGGTGACAATAACTGCAAAAGTAAAATGTATTTTCAACTACTATATATGCAGCTTTAACTCTTTCTTGTCAACAATCAAATTAGTAGAAAAACACCTTCTTAAAACAAGTTATTCTGGGGAGATTCATCATCTACTTATTTGAATAGTAAATAGTTTTAAAGGCCAGGGCCATCCTCAAAAGAGTCCTTGAAGAGCCTAAGCCCCCAGATAAAGGAGGCTTTTTTCGTCAACTGATCATAATCAATGGCAATAAGAAGCAATCTCACAGGTGATCATGGGATGTAAAATAGTAGAATTTAATCATTAATAAGTTAATAAGTTAATAATAATTGGCAACTTCTATCAAATATTGGAGGTTGATTGAAAACTAAGTCCCCCTGAAGTAAGATCAGAGGAGGTTATGAAAAGATTCACTTTTTGAAAATTCTTACTGCTACAAGTTGTTAATATGGAAAAACAGTATACTAGAGGCATTGGCACAGAGTCTAGTCAACCATATAAAGATATCTTTCAAACTTCAATATAATTTTCTTATTACTTGCTGACGCCCTATCAAGAAAATTACGGAAAATGCCTTTTATTAGTTACCCAACTAAATATGTAAAAGAACCCATGTAAAAATTTGTAAAAGAACCCAAAAAAGATGTAAAGAACCCAAAATGAAAATTTGAAACCCTGCACACCCAAGTGTTTGGTTTATGTTAAGTTTCTAAAAGTGATGTCACTAAAACATGTAACCGTTTAAAAGCCAAATCATACGACTAAATAATATTTCGCTTATGACAGGTTGAGTAATGGAGCCCAGTTTATTAAGAAAAAAGTTTCCTTACTACTTTATGCTAAAAAGTTAAATGAAAATAAAAATCATAGCGCTTACGCAACTTAGGAAAAAATAGATAATTAAACAGCAAAAAATTACAAGTCAAACAGTTTGTGGTAACAAACTGTAGTAACGGCTCAATAGTAACCAAAACTCTAAAAAACGGAATTTTGATACCAATAGTTACATCATCAGAATCACATTTTAATGCTGATTTTAAATATATAAGTTTAATCGACATTAGTCTTACCCATCAAAAGTTACGAGCCTGAGAAAATTTGCCTTATTTTAGAAAATAGGGGGAAACACTCCCTAAAAGTCACATAATCTTAACAAAAATCACACCATCAGATTCAGCGTATCAGAAAACCATACTGTAAAAGTTATAAGCTCATATCTAGAAAAATGTGGAATCTTGTATTTTTTGTCAGAAGACAGATCACGGATGTGGGTTTATTTTTTTTTTTTTGTTTCTTTTTTTCTTTTTCCCAGGGATGATCGTATCGACCCAGTGGTCCTAGAATGTTGCGAGAGGGCTCATTCTAACGGAAACTAAAAGTTCTAGTGGCCTTTCTAAGTGACCAAAAAAACTTGAGGGCACCTAGGCCCCCTCCCACGCACATTTTTTCCCCAAAGTCACCGGAAATTATTTTTGAAATAGCCAATCTGTTCAACTTAGTCAAAAACCTAATAACTATGTCTTTGGGGACGACTTAATCCCCCACAGTCCCCGGGGGAGGGGCTGCAAGTTACAAACTTTGACCATTGTTTACATATAGTAATGGTTATTATAAAGTGCACAGACGTTTTCAGGGGGACTTTTTCGCGTTAGGGTGAGAGTGGGTCGGGGTTCCGTGGGATGATTTTTCCATGGAGAAATTTATCATGAGGGAAGAGAATTTCCATGAACGGGGTGCAGGATTTTCTAGCATTATTAAAAAAAAACAATGAAAAAAAAATCACCTGGAAGTAATGAGTAGCATTAAAACTTAAAACGAACATAAAATATTACGTATATAAGGGGGTTCGTCTCCTTCACAATACCTTGCTCTTTACGCTAAAGTATTTTCAGTAATATCAACTATTTATTCTACGGCCTTTGTGATTCAGGGGTCATTCTTAAAGATTTGGGATAAAATTCAAGCTTTAGTGTAAAGAGCGAGGTATTGACGAGGGGGCAAACCCCCTCATATACATAATAAAAATACACAAATATACAAGTTCGTTACATAAGTTATTCGTAAGGTACGTATGTTTATTACTAACAAAAACGTTTGTGCAAAAAATTAAAAATTGTAGTTGCATTTTCAATTAACCACAAATTGGAGGGCAGCTAGGCCTCCTCTCCCACCCTTTTTTTTATCAAAATCATCCGATCAAAACTATGGGAAAGCCATTTAGCAAAAAAAAAATAATATGCAAATTTTGTTTTAATTATTCATGTGCGGTGAGCCAAAATCAAAACATGCATTAATTCAAAAACGTTCAGAAATTAAATAAACATTAAATATAAAAATTAAATAAACATCGACATTTTTAAAATTTCAATACGTGCTTCCAATCATTATACTAGAGAAATGCCTAATGTACTGCCCAATTCTGTAATATCTGCCAGGGATCATATTGCTCTATCCAAGCTGATACAGTACCTGATCTCAGTCACCTTTATTTCCCAAATAGATATACCAAAACATCTGAAGGCCACCATTCTAAGAGAAATAGCTGTACACTATTTTTCTAAATCTGTTGTTGAAGAAACAGATAGTGAGGTTATTAGGAAAGGCGGTGGTGTAGCAATTTTTATAGATAGTAATATTATCCATTTCCCTTTGCCTATAGTTTGCTACGATTTTGAAATAGATGTGATTGGAGTATCTGTCAACTTAAATAATGGTAAATATGTAAAAATCAAATCCTTTTATAACCCACGAGGTGAAACAGATATCCTTGATATTCTTGAGACAGAAACAGTCGGAGGAAAAACTCTTATACTTGGTGATTTTAATACTCACGGTCCATTATGGGAAGTAACTACCTATGAAAATAAGGCTGGAAAAAGTATAGAACAACTTCTGATAAATGATACTAATCTCTCTTTGTTTACTCCTTATAACTTCCAGACCAGATGTGATTCTCGTAATAATAGTTTGTCCACAATTGATCTCCAGATTGGTGCCACATATCTTTATGCAATGATTAATATTACAAAGGTCCCTCAACTGCAAACAGATCATATAGCCATTCTTAGTTCATTAAGCAACACACAAGTTATGTCCACAAATCCCAAGCCAAAGTATAATACCAAAAAAGCAAACTGGCCACTTTTCCAATATATACTTGTATCTTTTGATTACTCAGAGGTATATAACCTACTAGATATATATAAAAAAGTTGAGAAATTATCATCATGGTTAGTTGCTGCTGCTGATGCTGCCATTCCGAGATATTGTAATAAGAAAAAGTTAAATCTTAAGAGGCTGCCTAAACATGGTGGGATGATGACTGTGAATTAGCAAAACAAACTAGAAAAAAAAAGAAACATCCCTCACCTACCACACATCTTGAGTATAAACATGCAATAGCAAAGCTCAAGAGAATATGCAGAAAGTCCGAAAAGATAGCACAGAATAGGTTTTGCTCCCAGATTGACTCCCAAACAGCCTTAACAAAAGTCCACAATTATATCAGCCAACTGAATGGTTACAATAAACCTATTGATGATAGGAAATATGATATATGTGTTAATAACAGATATATTCTTAGTGACAAAGAGAAAACTGAGCTGTTTGCAAAGCATTATAAAAAAGACATCGTAAGACAGTCCTGAAGACGACCTCCCTTTTGTGTTCTGCCAAAATCCTGCTCACATAAACTTTCTCTTGAAAAACCCTTCCTGTTTGAAGAGATGAAGCAAGCCATCAGCCTTAGCAATTCAAAATCAACTCCTGGACACGATGATATCCATATAAATTGGATTACAAAAATGCCAGGTTTATTTAAATATGCACTTTTGCACATTTACAATCATATATGGGCCAATCACAAAATTCCTAGATCCTGGAAAATAGCTATAGTCAATCCCATTCTTAAGCTTGGCCAGCCTTCAAACAATATTAAATCCTACAGGCTAATTTCAATGTTAACAACACTAGGAAAAATCCTGGAACGACTGATTAAATAGGGTTGAATGGTTTGTAGGAGTTAACAACCTCTACCCCCCTGAACAAACAGGATTCAAAAAAGGGTACTGCTCACTGGACAATGTTGCTTGCCTTGAAAATGATGTATCCAACTCATTTAACCAAAGGCATTCAACCATCGCCATACTTTTTGATTGGGCTGATGCCTATGGTAATGTCATTCACCAAAAATTGCTGGAGGTATTAATGAATCTTGACTTTCCTATTGGCATTGTTAACCTGATCTATGATTTTCTAAATAATAGAACATTTGTTGTCCAAATTGGTAATTGTAGGAGCCACAATCACCCTATTAAAGAAGACTTGCCCCAGGGAGCCATCCTTAGTCCTCTACTGTTTAATCTATATATATATCTGAGTTTCAATTAAAACATATATCATTTGGGCTCTATGCAGATGACCTAGTAATCTGGAAATCAGGCAGAAACGTCACTGATTTAGTCAGAGATCTTCAACAAGATATCCACATAATCTCTTGCTTCTCAGATGCATTAGGTATGTCTATCTCCACTTCCAAAACCAAAGCAATCCTATTTACTAGACAGAGACATTCAACCATGCCAAATATAGTTGTGAATAACTCTACTATAAACTATGAATCTTCAGTGAAGTTATTGGGAATTGTTTTTTATTCCAAACTAAGATGGCATGATCACATCAAATCACTCAAGAAGAATATAATCCAGAAACTGACCCTACTTAAACGACTCGCCAATTCGAAATGGGGTTCGTCACCTAAAACAATGATAGATTTTTATAAAGTTTATATAAGGGCAAAAATGGAATATGGTATTCAATTTTTTGCTAATAGCTCGCCACAGATTTTTAGCATGTTGGAGTCATTGCAAAATTCTGCAATCCGTATTGCTATGGGATTTCATAAGCATACTCCAATAATTAAAATGAGAAACATGTCGGGGATCACCTCTTTGGAAGAAAGAGCTTTGCTTCAGAGAAGAATATATTTCACCACAATACAAGCATATGGTAATCAACATTATGTATACCAGAAATTCTTTCATAACACACCCTCTATGATTTCGGTATCATCTTCCTGGAATCTTTTTGTAAAGGAGTTTCCAGAGTGGTCTTCTCAGTGGATGGATACTTCTCCCTTTGTGGATTCCCCACCATGGGAGATGGCCCATATTGAGTGTCCCATGAGTATGCTAAAAAAGAATAAATCCTGCTATTCAGCCAAGGAAGTAGAGATAATTTTTAAAATTATGTGAATACACATTTTCCTAATTATATGCATGTTTACACTGATGGTACTGTTAAAGATTCTAAAGCTGGGGCAGCTGCCTGTATCCCTGATCTAAACCTGAATATTTTTGCCCCCCTTCCAATTAATTCATCAGTACTTTCGGCTGAATTATTTGCAGTTCGACTTGCATTAGATGTTTTAAGTGAACTTGGGACCTCTTCAAGAAATGTCTTGTTCCTGTCATATTCCCTTTCGTCAATTCATCTTCTCAACAAGATAAATTATCAAGCTGATGATTATGACCTGAAAAATATACTCCAAAAGATTGGATATCTGTTCTCGATGGGATGTGGTATTTCATTCCTTCACATTCCTAGTCATAAAGAAATCAAATATAATGAAATGGCAGATAATTTGCCAAATAAGGCTGCTGAGATCCCTCCGGCAAGAAATTTGAGAACAAAGAATTACAGAGATGTTGTTAGAGCTAAAACAAATATTACTTTCCAGCGATTTTTGTACCCTCCTTTCAAGTCTAAGGATTTTAATATGATCTACTATAAGTTAAAAACTGGAACGATTTTACTTAACGCTGACCTTTTTAAATGGGGAATCCACCACACCCCACTATGTAGAAAATGCTGTCAGACGGTGGAAACAGACGCTCAACATGTGCTATTTGATTGCGTTCCAGGAAATAATGATTCCAGAAGGAATTACTGCCATCAATTAAAGATCCCCTTAACTTTTGATGCTCTCATCAATTGCTCCCTATCACATGAATTAGAAGCTATTATTTACAGGTTGATGATATCAATCCTGAAAAGACGCCATTATTACTAGCAGCACGTTGCTCGTTGTCAACCGGCGGATTTTTTTTTTCTAGGAATATTGCCAGAAGCTTTCAATGATCAGTGGAGTTTTTCCTGTAATGTCTAAGAGGTGAGTGGACACCATACTGATCCACAGACCTCATAAATATAAGAAGAAGAAGAAGAAAAAACTGAAGAACAACATCAAACTTAAAATGAACAAAAATTACTCTGTATATGAAAGAGGTTGTCCCCTCCGTAACGCCTCACTCTTTTTTTCATGCTCCCTAAAGTTTTGTTTATTGTTTTAGAAAGTAGAGTGTTGACAGAGTCAAATTTTAGCATAAAGAGCAAGGCGTTGCAGAGGGGACAACCTCTTTTATATACTGGTACTTTTCAATTTCTTGTTTTTTAAAACTTCGCAATTCGTCACTCTCACAGCAAAAGATTGTGTCTGCCGTTTTAAACTTCTGAAGCGATTATGAAAAACAATTTAATATAAGGTTTGCAAAAGAAGCAACAAAAAGGCAATTTATAACAGGAAAATCAAAGAATGATTTAAAATACATTGAGCTTTTGATTCTATTTCCAACATCAGGTTGGCCAATGGTTTTTGGTATTTACCTAGAAATTTTTAAAATATTGAATACAATTTTTTGGTGTGACAACGACAAAATATCTGGGGAGAAGTTTTAGGCTTTTCCCCTACTAAATACATTTGACTATTATTTGACTAAACAGGCCCAAATTATTTTTTCAAGGATTATCTATCACTAACAACCTGAAAATAGTCATTTTTATACAATTTTAATTAAAAATAATCAAAATAATATCTTTATGTAACTAGCATTACAATTTATTAAATTTTATTGGTTTACAGAACAGCCATAAGAATGTGAACTTGTTCCTGATTGATGGATTACTTTCATCTTATTAGTCATAGACTATTTTACATTTTTATGGTAAGCATTTTACATTACAAAATGGCAATATACTACAACTAGTATGGTAATTTTATAATTTCTAAGTGGCAAAGGTTGCAAATTTAAACATAAAACTAGTTAGTATGTAAACCAGTTTCTGATTGATAATTCCCTATTGCTCTTCTTGTTTCTGGTGTTTTTAAGTCTTTGATTTTATTAGCCTTAGTTAGTTCCTGGATCAAATGCATAAAATTTTAATGTTATGTACCTTAAACGGTAAAAGGATTTTTGGCTCAAAAGCGTTTGTTAAGATAATTACAAAATTTTGGTGATTGTTTCGTTCTAAGAAATCTGGGTATTTATTTGTAAAATTCAAGTCAAACATTCTTTTGCTCAAATCATGCAATCCAGACCAGGGCTTCTTAAACTATGGGTCGCGACCCCATTTGGGGTCGCCTAGCAAAATTATGGGGTCGCGAATGATAAAAATACAATTTAACAAAAAATGTTTTTTAACTTCTAAAATTATTGTTAAAAAAAATAACAATCATCGTAGATATTATAAAATCTTCTGGTTCGGAAAGACTATTTATACCAGCATTTCTATTCCGATCATTACAATATCTTGTATAAATTTACTATGAATCAGGAGATGCTATAGAAAATTAAAAAAATGTAGATTTATTTTTGTCAATCTCTTAAAACCAAAATAATCCTGATAAATATTATCAACAAAATTTCTAAGCGTTATTTCGAAGAAACTATATAAACATTTCATGTTATATTCATTTAGCCATTGTATGATTGTGAACGAAGTGCATTTTATTCCAAGTCAGTTTAACCCTTTCGCGACCGACGGGGCTCTACAGTCCCGGCATGTAAAAATCCTTTGGGCGCTTCTTAATTGATTGATAGCACCAGAATTGAACGATGTGCTTCAGGATGCTGTTAAGGTCATAAATTTTATTAAGAGCTATGCCCTTAACAGTCGCTTATTTTCAAATCTCTGTAAGGATACGGATTCCAACTACACAACTTTGTTATTGCGTGCAGAAGTAAGATGGTTGTCAAGAGGTCAAAGTTTAAAAAGATTATTGTTATTAAAGGACGAGATCGAAATAGTTTTAACTGAACAAAAATGTGAATTTGCTGCTTTTTTTTAATGACTTGTGGCTATCCAAGCTATGTTATTTGTCAGATATTTCTGCGAAGTTAAACGATCTTAACTTGTCTCTTCAAGGAAAAAATTGCGATATATTTACTTCAGACGATAAAATTGAAATTTTATTAAAAAGATCAGCATTTGGAAAAGTAGGGTCGAAAAAAAATTCGTTCGAAATGTTTTCCAGTGTCGACAATTTTGTAATTGAGAAAATTCATCGTATTGCAAAAACTATTGTAGATTCAAATTCAAATTCATTCAAATTCATTTTATTTAAAAAACATTCGACGGACAGAGCCGATTATTAGTTTTTATTGTCATACACACACAAAAATTCGTCGACAAGTCAAAATTAACATTCACAAAATTAATAATATATACAATTAACAATAATAATTGTCACATACACACGAAAATAAGTCAACAAATATACACAAAATTATAATAATACAATTAACAACAATAATCCGGATTAAAAAGTCGATCCAGCATTAAACAACTTAACAAACGAGGGCACAAAACTAAGCTCATAACGAGCATGTGACACAGTCACAGGTTGAAGTTTTGGTACAGGCTCTGCAACGGCCCTGAGTGGCCTTACCCGTGCAGGTTGATGTTGGGGAGGAAGGATATTTCGGTGTATAGGGCTGGACAAAATTTTATTACCAAAGGATAGGGCTAGTTTTAAACGACGAGATTGAAGGGTTTGAAGTTGAAACTGATTAAGGAGGGATATGTACGGTATTTTTGGGGCTTTTGAGATTACTAGGAGGGCACGGTATTGCACCCTCTCAACCCGGTCCGACTGTTCCCTAGTTAGCCCGAAATGCCATACAGGGCAACAGTATTCAAGTGTGGAACGTATAAAAGAGAAATAGATGCGTAGGAGGTGTGGTGCAGGGATTCCATGGCGAGCCAACAACTTTAGAGACCTGATAGCCAAATTAGCTTTTTTTAACATGCCATCAACATGTTTATTCCACTTCAGATCTGAAGTGATATGAACGCCGAGCAGTTTAATTTCGGTCACGTGACTGGCGCTGGGAATAGGTGGATTAAAAACTGGCGCAGATTTTAAAAAAGAAAATGTTAAAATTACAGATTTATCAAAGTTGACAGTCATTTTGTCCACCTTTGCCTCTTGACATATATCTTTCATTAATGAACCTGCTCTGCTTGGTAGGTTTTTCCGACAACATTCAATGAGCGACAGATCGTCGACATACTTCCAGCGATCGTCCAGTGTTGTTGCCAAATCATTTATTATGACAAGAAACAAAAGTGGTCCCAAGAGGGTACCTTGGGGAACTCCACAAAAAATGGGCAGTGGGTCGGAGTAGGTGGACTTATATTTTGTCCGTTGACATCTACCAGAAAGAAAACTAGCAATTAAACGTACAAGGAATGAATCTACACCTAGTCCAAGAAGTTTTTTTTACAAGAATTTTGTGGCAAATTAAATCAAAAGCTTTTCTTAGATCTATTGCAATAAGATTAATCCAAGAATCTGGTTCATCGAGTTTTTGCAAAATACTGTCAATTATACTTACTAAGTAATGAGATGTAGATGTGTTTGGCATATTTCCAAACTGCCTTGGATCAATTTTGTCCAGAATACGGTCTTTCAGCCATGCTGCAACAAAACTTTCATACACTTTGCTAAAAATGGGTGTCATAGTGATCGGTCGGACACCCGAAAAATCATTGGGCGCATCTTTTTTTGGTATTGGTGTAATGAACCCATTTTTCCAAATTGATGGATACTCACCTGTTTTTGTCACCTGATTAAAAAGGAGTGTTAGGGGGCCACTAAGATAATCTGGAAATGCTTTGATGAGATCAATGGGAATATCTACAGGGGTAATGCTTGTTCTTTTAAGCCTTTTTAATTTGAAAAACACCTGGGACTCTGATATCAAAGGGAAACCAAAAGACTCAGGAGGAGGGGTGGGTATTCCCACGCTCAGCAAAGGCGGGAGGGATTGCACAATGTTACCCAGATGTTTATTAAGGGAGTTGGCTGTTACGACGTCATCTTCATCAATGCCAAAATCGACTCCTTTTTCCACCTTGCCCGTCATCCTTTTGATTCGGTTGTACCACTGGCTTGGTTTGGACTCGAACAGATGATTAACTTTACGTTCTACATATTTGTTCGCGTGTTTTCGAGTGACTTTTCTTAGTTTGTTTTTCAACCTGTTGGCTTGTTGGGTATTACCATGACGGAAAAGCCATCTCTTTTCCATTACCATTTTCTTAACTTCTTGTGTAATATATGGTCGATCTGACGAGAAACGTTTTGTTGACTTCTCAGGAAAACAGGCCTTGTAATTATGAAGCAAAGCTTCTTGGAAAATAGTAGCTTTTTCGTTGCTACTTTTAGCATCTTGGAATTTTTCCCATTTCTCGCAGCTTAACCATTGGCCAAAAGTCAGAAGTCCCTCACTTGTGATTGGTCGACTGATAGTTACAGTTGTAGTGTAATCGATTTTAATGGAACAGGTGGGGTTAAGTTCAAGAGAAAAGTGGTAACTTCCTCCAATTGGAGCCCCGGTCGTAGGTATGTTGTAAAATTCGTGCATATTTGTGGAAATTCGGTCAAGGGAGGTGCCACCTTTGGTTGTGGGAAAATTGAAGAGCTGCTTCAGGCCAATTCCGGCGTCCAGGTGATGGAGCTTTAATTCATTGGCATCGCCCATCATGAAAATTCCGCATGATGGGTATTTGCCCAAAACAAAATCCGAACTGAGTTGTAGCTTTTCTACGAATGCTTGGCGGTATTCACTCGTCTGACCCGGCGAGTAATAATACACGCAGAGAGCAATACCAGTGAATTTCCGGGGGAGACGTCGTGGTTTTAGAATGACCCACATTATTTCGTCGTACTCAGTTAAAAAAGGGACATCAAGTCTAGCTGCTTTAAAAATTTCATGGGCATAAATAAGAACTCCGCCACCTTTTTTCCCCAGTGGATGGTCATCAGGTCGTATTTTTATAAACTCATCAAAACCACCTATTTTCAGGAGTTCTGGGTTTTGTCGATGAACTTCAGAAACCATTAGGACAGATGCCTTTGTTGCCTGAGCTAGACTTTCTAACTCAGCCACTTTATCAAAATTTAAACTTTCAGCATTTGCGTAAATAAACCTAGGGAAGGAAAAAACATCAGAATTATAATACTTTACCTTAGTGGTGTTTGATGTTCTTGTTGTAGGTCTTTGTAAGAATATGTTATTTCCCTGGTGGGTGAGGCTGTCATCAGGATTACCCATACCAACCAGGGGCTCAAATTTATTCAGTACTGGAATTTCGGCTGAAACGAAAGAAATTGTGTCGTCGCCATTGGGGGCTGTGAGGGTGGACAGGAGGGGGGAGGTACGGGGATTTGAAACACTGTCGGGGGGCTCGGGGACGTTATCTTTTGTGGGGGGTAGAAAAGTTGATGCTGCTGAGGTAGCGGATCCGGGAAAAACATTCCGACCGACCGAGAAGGCGCAACACACGCTTGGTTGGGGGTATGTTGATGTACGGGAGGGATTGTTGGTAAGGGGGGCCACGGAGGTCCGCAAAAGGTGTAATCGCGATGTTTTTGAATTCGTAACCCCCGTCCAATTAAGTTTTTTGATGCCGGGTTCGGATCCAGAAAAGTATTTTCCTGTCGATTGGTGTGACTGGAGCTACGTCTTTTTGATGTACCGCAACACGCATGCGCGAAAACACATTCTTTTTCCGTACATGATAAAACACAACATAAATCAACGTGGTCAAAATTACACTCATTATTACTGCAAGTTTTCGAAATAAAGCGTGGACATATATGTAAAAAACGACACTTTTTTCTGTGCTTACAGAAACCACTTTCATTAAAATACCGACATATCTTGTTAAATTTGGGAGCCTCTTTCACAAAAAACCTGCATATAATATTACATCCTTTACTGGTTAAGGGCTTGCGCTTAACTTTTTGTTGCACTATTTTCTCGAAAACAATTAACGGTTCATCTTCAGTCGGTTGAATGTTACGAAACTTATTCTCGTCAGTTAACCTTACGTCAGCTAATTTAACACTTTCCTGAATCTCGTTATCGAGGGTCATTCTCACACTGCATGCACTTTTTACGTCACTTAATGAGTTACAAATCTGATTGCTCGGGCCTTGTATAGAATTATTCATTTCAGAGCTAAAGGGAGACGAGCGTAATTTCACGGGTGGCATGGGTGAAAGGATTCCCAACTGATTTAACTGCATCATTAGGGTGTCAATAGTTGTTGTTTTTTCGTCAGTTAAGTTCTGAAGGTTACGTAAATCAGATTGGAGTGATTCGTGGGCATTTCTTAAGGGTAATAGTTCATTTTGAATAGCTGAGAGTTGATTCTCAAGAACGGAACATCTGTTAGTTAAAGCTGAGACTTCATTAACGTATTCAGAACAATTCGTGCATGGAGTTTTATCCTCACTGCTGGGCCTAGTTACTGTCTTAGTTTTGGGATTAGAATTCCTTGGTGTGACTATGGGTGTATTTTTGCCAAAGGATCTAGGTCTAGGGCACGCTTGTGGCGTAACTTTGCAAGGAATTTTCATACCGCTAGTAAATGAAGGTGAAGTGGGGAAGTCACAATTTAAGCACAACCATACCAGTAGTTTTTCTCTTGCTCCAAGCGTGATCCTTGCACACTTAGGATGCCACCATTGACTGCATTTGGTGCACTGAACTGTCCCACTAGTTGCTGGGTTTCTACACTCAGGGCAGTAATATTTAGTCATAGCTAACTTGGAAAAAACTAGGTGCTGTGTACTAGGCTGATTAGGAGGAGGACTACCTCGAACCCGACCAACTCGTCTTCACCCGGGGTAAAAACCACAGAAATTCTCTACCTGCTGTGCGGAGATTCAATATCCAAAATAATCCTCAAGTTCATATTTTTAAAACGAAAATCATAGATTAGATACACAAATGTCAAACAACGCCACTGCGTGTAAATAAAATTGAAAATATAATTTTGACAGCACCTCCCCTTGACTGAATTTTGGATAAGAACTAGAACTGAATTTCCCACAATCGCCAATATGGCGTTAAATGTACTTCTGCCATTCAACACCACATATTTATGTGAAGTTACTTTCTCAGCTTTAACTCACATTAAATCCCAATATCGTTCAGCGATAAAAAATGTCGAAGAGATCTTACGTCCAGCAGTTTCAAACATTACACCAAGATTTGATTTGTTATGCAATATAAAACAGGCATATCCATCTCATTAAATTTTTAGCGTAAACTTTAATTTAATATTTACCATGCAACTACTTGAATAAATTCGAGAGAATTAAGACGATCAGAATCCACTTTTGTCTTTGAAACTATAATAAAAACATAACATTTTGAGCAAATTTCAACTTTAGATTTTTATATGTTTCAAAACGAATTCTAAATTTATACATTTTCATATGCATATGTATATTGTTACCTAATAAATATATCATCAAACACTATTTATTTATTTTTCTTTTATATTTGTTTGGGTCGTTAAGAAACTCGCAACCATAAATGGGGTCGGGATTTACAAAAGTTTAAGCAGCCCTGATCTGGACGACTATTCCTACCTTTTATGACGCCATCTATTGGGGCTGCCGTTTCAACATCTAAAGTGCGAGTCCATGGATATGACATTTTTGCCTTCCGTAGTTGAGTGATTGATCTTACCATTTGCAAACCAGGAGTGTATAACTTCAGTTTGAATTGCAAACTGTCAAAATTAGTCTAGGTAACACCAGGATGAATACTTTGAACATAGATAGCAACACAGAAGCTTAGATTGTTGTACAGTGTTGATATATACTGATATCTCCCCTTAGAAAAGATTTGCGAAAAATCTGCGTAAATGCAGGCAGTCATGACCCTGACTTTAATATCACCCAAGCCTTTATTGAAAATCTCTCTGCGTACTGGGGCTGGGATGATGACTAAAAATTGTTAATCTTTTTGGTTTTTGAACCCTCTTTAAAGTTCTGGGTGATTAATTCTTAGCCAGAAAATATAACGAACTTCCTCCTTTTCATATCAATTCGCATTTGTAGCGAAATTTTCAAAATGCCGACATGCAAGCCGAAAGCAAGTCATTAGACATCCATCATTGAAACTGGTAGTTTTAGAGAAAGGAAAATCCCTTAATAAGATACATCAAATGACATATTTTAATAAGTCCCTATTTTGAAGGCTTTCTTTTAAGGCTACAGATTGTTATTTTTGGACAGTTTTTGTTAGAAATGATCTGGGCTAAGCTGATATTTTCTTTGTCTAATCAACAATCAAGCTTGTGTTGAAAATTCAGCAGAACCAAACAATGTTATGTCTAAACAATAATATTGGTAAAATTCTAGTTTAGTAACTTGTTGCTATCTCAGATAGGGGTTAGGTTAGGAAAATGAGACTTTCAAGGATGGGTCTACAGGCTAAAGTAGCCTATGTCCCGGGAAGGTATTTTGAAGTACCTACCTCCACTCCCTCTCCCTCTAGAGGGTTGTGACCTTTGATGGCCTTTAGAAATATGTGTGTTATAAAAGTGGAATTCAAGAAATTTACTGTCATTATATATGAATTAGTAGACTTTATTTTTATATTTAAATTCTTAGCTTCATCTAAGACATAGGTTTGGATTCTCAGTGGGCCACCTTTGATATTTCTATGACACAGTTCCCCTAGATCACAGCAGAGCAGCTCCATGGTATCCTTGGGGAAGTATAGAGGACCAACACGTTCCCAAAGGATTAGAAGACATCAGTTATTCTTCCTTTTTACAAGAAAGCTGATAAAATTGAGTGCAAAAATTATCAGGAAATATCTCTAATTGACATTGCAGTAAAATTTTTCAGGATTATCCTCCTTAACCACTTCAAGGGGGGAAGGGAGAAAAGAACTTGTGAAAATCAAGCTGGTTTCTGTCCTGGTAGAGGCTGCACTGACAATATTTTTGCACTCTGCCTCAGTATACAGGAGTTTCAGCTCTGGATCAGTTTCAGATCAGGTCAACAGCTTCACATACTGTGGTTCCTAGCTTTGTACTTATGGATCTTCTGATGCCAATATTCAACAGTGATTGCAGAAAGCACACTAAACAAATATTTGGCTTGTCTGCTGCCCATTTTGGAAATGAATTGAATTGAATTAGTTAAATTAAAGCATGGATGGTCTTTGCTCCTTTTAGAAAACCATTATGGAACCAGCATAAAATAAGTGTAAGAACTAAAGTTTGAGTCTACCTAGTTTTGATTCAAACAATCCATCTCTATGGATGCAAAACATGGTCAGTAAAGCAATTACATGAGGTATCTGAGCATAACTGTCTGCATAGCATCCTCACATTCTCAGGTTAAATTTGAGTGATTGCATATCAGACATGGATATACAATGAATCTGTTGTATCAAGAGGTATATTGCCATTGCAATCAAGAAGCATCAGCTGAAATGGTTGGGTCATGTCTTATAGAGGTCAACAGAGTACTTGCCTCACCAAATCCTTTTAGCTGAGCCACTTAACTCATGGAACAAACCCCAAGAAGGAAAGCAGAAAAGCTAGTGGAGCTTGGTTAAATTAGACCTTTAACCTATTGGGGGGCTAAGAAAGTTTGGTCACAGATGGAATCTCAATGGCTCCCATTTGCAAAGTAGCTGGCTGTAGACTGCACTACGTGGTTAAAACAGGTCTCAAAGATCCTTGATACCAGGCAAGTTGGAAACACCTAGTTCCTGCCACAAGTATAAGTAAGCAAGTACAATTTTTCTGGTTGTATCTTTGGACGTTTAACCTCTTTGTTAAAAAAAAAAAAATGGCTAGACAAAGACTAGTTTGTCCCAAATGCAGACAGAGAGTATTACTAAACTCTGCTAAATATGGTGGGTGCAATTACTTGTTTAATGCAGGAGTGGGAGAATGTGCTAAAATTGATGCAGCTAATTGGAGCGAGAGCTGGTGTTGTTCTGACTGCTCCTCCAAGGAAATTTCAACCATACAGGTAAAATCTCAAAATTCACATATTTTACCTTCACCTCGCACCCCTGTTCTCCTAATTAAAGAGCTAAGATACTTAATTTCTCAAAGCAATTTAAATCACCATTGCCCCCACCCCCTTTGCAGAAGATGATTCCAGCTTCTCCTTATCTACATCCTGAGGTGATGGAAGTTTCTTGTCAAACTGAGGTCAGTGCTGTTTAAAAGTGTACACCTGCTCACATGAGGTATATGTTCAGAGACTGATTCTAACTCGCGTTTTGACATTGAATATCCAAATCCCTATGTTAAAGATTTTGCAAGCCAGGCAGAAATCTAATCTACCAATCTTGAAATTCTCAAACCAGAATCTGCACTTTGGTTTCTGAAATTAAAAGACATGCTATAAAAGACATTAAGCTGCATTGACCATTATTTCTGACCCACTATCTGCAATACAACATATTGATATTCTTCATAGATATCTTCAATATTTTTTATGTCCCTCTTTCCTTTTTACTAAGCAATGTAAGAATCTAGATCAGCTGAATTTCAACCTACCTGAATCCCCTGAAGTTACTGATATTAATCTTCTTGCTTCCATTGTCTGGAGCATTCCAGCATTGTCTAATTAATTACCAACGGATGATCTCTCACCCACTTTCCTTTGGGGGGCAAGGGGGGAGCAAGTTACCCTTGAAAATTTTTTTTTTATTTTTATTTTTTTTTGCTTTATGGTTTGTAATTCAAATTAAGAATCATAAGAAGGAACATGAAAGCAGAGTTCAAGATATTCAATAATTATAAATTAATTTATTTAACATTAAAAACCTGGAAGAAAGTAGTAATTTGTTGTCAGTGGTTGTACCCTGTTGAAACCCCCAAAAAAGAATGAACAAATAAGCCTACATGTCAGAATATTAGAAAATCCCGTAACAAGATGTATAGATTTAACTTTCTGATCGAAGATAGTATAAAGACAGTATAACAAATCATTACAAAAACAGCCTATGCTTTTTATCAGTCTTCAGTCTTTAATCTTTCAGTTTTTATCAGAACTGATCTCAATTCCACCACATTAAATGTCCATGTTAGGTTACCTCTACACACTAGTTTGCTCTGATGGACAAATTCAAGTGGTCAGTAAAAAAATCCAATCGCAGGGGTGTGTTATTTACTATGCTAGATTTCCCTTCAAAGGTACCAGCAACATTTGTAAATGCCATCTTGTAATTTTGTTTGCAATTATGGTTCTGGTCAAAAATATTCATGATCTCCCCTAATGCCAATAGATCATAGAAGCAGTGTTTTGCTTGTATAATGAAGGAGCTCATAGCAGAGAAGTGATCCTCTGTCATTTCACAGCACCAGTACAGCTCCCAACTAGTATTTTTTCCTTGCACCAAGCTTGATTCAAGCTTTGTGTGAAAGGCTAATGAGCTTTCAACAAGTTTTCCAAAAGCAGAAAAGCCTCAGATGAGCTTACTTCAAGCCTGCTAATCAGCCAATTTATGTTTTGTTGCAAGTTTTAATCAGGGCTTGAAACAAGCTTTCGAGAATGAGCCAATAACAAACCAAATTCTTAATTTAAGCTTATTTCAAACCAGCAACATTTGAAATATACCTTAATTTAGCTTGCAAAGCAAGGCAAATCCTTGGTGTGTCTTGAAGTGTATGAGCATGTTGATATCAAATTAAGTTCACCTTGTTTTTTAACTAAACAAGGAAAAAAATTATCTCCTATAAAATCCAGTTATATCTAATAATCTGCCAAATACTAATGTCAAAGCTGCTACTGAGCTTTTTTAAGTAACACTATAATAAAACTGACAGAAATCAATTGTTCTTTAATTGACTAACTAGGTAAACATTGCCACAGTATGCACATTTGATTATCCAGTCCCAGAGAGTTCAAGCAATGAGCTTTGGAAAAACGTAGATTCAACATTCTTTGCATCATCAATGGCTCTGGAAAATCTTTATCTGTTTATTTTTGGATGCAGCAAAATTGTTTGAAGATTTCAAGAGAATTTTGTCAAATCCCATTTTGATTCCAAGTGTTTAAAAGGCCATAACCATGACTCTGGTTCATTAGTTCATTACTAAAATTTAATTTTTTGTTTCCATAAAATACCTGTCCAGACCTAGTAAAACATTCTAGTCATAAGAGTTATGACTAATCATTGACTTATGACTAAACATTAGTCATAAGACTAAAACATTCTCTGAGTTGTTTTGAAATTGAATTGGTATAGATATGTCACTAATTCCAACCACGTAGATTTAGGTGATAAAATATCTAGTGTTTCAACTTTACTTTTTCTTGTACTTTTGATTTCTTCTGCTAATTAACTGCTTATTTATTAAAAAACTTGGTACTTGTTAATTATTTAGAACACAGAAATTTCATAGACCATACTGCTTTTTCATCTACAGAATCTAAGAGAGAAAAAACGGGTATAATTTAGGTAAAACAGTGGGGAAAAAAGCAACAACTAACTTTAGATAATAAAAATCGAAATTTTTAGGGTTTTATGTAAAATCTTTCAACTAAATAAAATATTCATATTTGTTAGATCTTATTGCCAATCTGAAATTATATGAGACAAAATTTGGTGTACCAAAAACAATCTTTTGTCATTGCTGTGTGACTATTCAGGCTTTTACAGTGATTGTAGTATTTTGCAAATGAATCCAAGATTGTTGTAAATCCAAATATTTTGGGTTTTAGGTAATGACCCGGGGTTTTATGCAAATTCTTTCAAATAAATATAATATTTCTTTTTTGCTCTATCTTATTGCAAATCTGAATTTATATGAGACAAAGTTTGGTGTACCAAAAACAATCTTTTGTCATTGCTCTGTGGCTATTCAGGCTGTTACAGTGATTGTAGTATTTTGCAAATAAATCCAAGATTGTTGTAAATCCAAATATTTGGGGGTTTTAGGTAATGACCTGGGGTTTTATATAAATTCTTTCAAATAAATGTAATATTTCTTTTTTGCTCAATCTTATTGCCAATCTGAAATTATATGAGACACAATTTGGCATACCAAAGACAATCTTTTGTCATTGTTGTGTGGCTATTCAGGTTTTTACAGTGATTAAATAAAAAAAAACAAGTTTTTTGAAATGAAAGTAAGGGGCGACATTAAAACTTAAAACGAACAGAAATTACTCCGTATATGAAAGGGGCTTTTCCTCCTCGACACCCCGCTCCTTACGCTAAAGTTTTTTATTGTTTTAAAAAGTAGAGTTGCGAGAAAGAATCAAACTTTAGCGCAAGGAGCGGGGTGTCGAGGAGGAAAAGCCCCTTTCATATACGGAGTAATTTCTGTTCGTTTTAAGTTTTAATGTCGCTCCTTACTTTCATTTCAAAAAACTTGTTTTTTTTATTTAATTTCTGAAAGTTTTTGAATTAATGCATGTCTGATTTTGGCTCTCCGTACATAAATTATTAAAATGAAATTTGCATATTAATTCTTTTTTTGGCTAAATGGCTTTCTCTTAGTTTTGATCAGACGATTTTGAGAAATAAGGGGTGGGGAAGGAGGCCTAGTTGCACTCCAATTTTTCGGTTACTTAAAAAAGCAACTAGATCTTTTAATTTTTAACGAACGTTTTTATTAGTAAAAAAAATACGTAACTTAAGAATTAACTTACGTAACAAACTTTTATATTCCTATATTTTTGATTATATATATGAGAGGGTTGGTCCCTTCGTTAATACCTTGCTCTTCACACTAAATCTTGTTTTGTCCCAATTCTTTAAGAATGACCCCTGAATCAGAAAGGCCGTAGAATAAATAGTTGAAATTACTTAAAAATTTTTAGCATAAAGAGCGAAGTATTTATCTCCTCCTAAATACCTCACTCTTTATGCTAAAGTATTTTTAGAACCGCTCATATGCGTAATAATCTCTGTTCATTTTAAGTTTTAATGATTTTCCTTACTTTCAATTGAAAAAACTTTTTCATGTTTATATTTTCATTGTTTTTTTTTATAGTAATGCTAGAAAGTCCTGCGCCCTTTTCATTGAATTTCTCTTCCCCCATGAAATGTTCCTCCAAGGAAAGATCCTCCCATATAGCCCCCTCCCCTGAACCCCACACCCACACCAAAAAAATCCCCCTGATAACGACGGTACACTTCCCAGTAACTATTACTGTATGTAAACATTGGTCAAACTTTGTAACTTGCAGCCCCTCCCCCAGCGACTGTGGGGGGTAAGTCATCCTCAAAGACATAGTTATTATGGTTTTCGACTATGCGGAACAAATGGCTATCTCAAAATTATAGTCCGTTTACTTTGGGAAAAAATGAGCGTGGGAGGGGGCCTAGGTGCCCTCCAATTTTTTGGTCACTTAAAAAGGGCACTAGAACTTTTTATTTAATTTAGAATAAGCCCTCTTATAACACTCTAGGACCACTTGGTCGATACGATGACCCCTGGGGAAAAAAAAACAAATAAACACGCACCCGTGATTTGTCTTCTAGCAAAAAATACGAAATTCCACATTTTTGTAGATTGGACCTTGAAATTTTTTCTATACGGTTCTCTGATACGCTGAATGCGATGGTGCGATTTTCGTTAAGATCCTATGACTTTTAGGGGGTGTTACCCCCTATTTTCCAAAATAAGGCAAATTTTCTCAGGCTCGTAACTTTTGATGACAAAGACTAAATTTGATGAAACTTATATATTCTAAATCAGCATAAAAATCTGATTCTTTTGATATATCTTTTAGCATCGAAATTCTGTTTTTTAGAGTTTCGTTTACTATTGAGCCGGGTCGCTCCTTACTACAGTTCGTTACCACGAACTGTTTGATTGTAGTATTTCGCAAATAAATCCAAGATTGTTGTAAATCCAAATATTTGGGGGTTTTAGATAATGACCTGGGGTTTTATGTAAATTCTTTCAAATAAATGTAATATTTCTTTTTTGCTCGATCTTATTGCCAATCTGAAATTATATGAGACACAATTTGGCATACCAAAGACAATCTTTTGTCATTGTTGCGTGGTTATTCAGGGATTTTAGTATTTTAGAGGTTATTAAGATGTGAGTTTTATTTATTTTTTTCGCTTTTTTTTGTTTGTTTTTTGTCTTTTTGTTAAACGTTGCATTTAATTGAGCTTAACTGCATTTTTTTTTTTACTGTTTCATTTTTCCAGACGTGGAGTCGAAATATTTGGATTTTTATTATTTAAATTTTTATTACTTTTTTTGTTCTACTGTTTTATTTTAAATTAAACTGGTTTTTTCTCATTTAAATTCTGCAAAATAGTTCATACTCCTCCTAAGATATGTGGATTATATTTGAAGAAGAGGCGTGTTTTATGAAACAGATGTTTTTGGAGGACCACCGGGTTGTAATAGGGGCTTTTAACGCATATACTTTCAATTCACTTGAGGTAAATCTTTGCTTTTTGCAGATGCGAATCAACAAATCCTACCGGAGGTCTTCAGGATGACAAGGTGCAGTGACGACCTGTCTAGGTGAATACATACCGGGGGGAGAAATTTATGAGCATACGGCGAAGATAATGGCTTAGCAATTTGCAGTAGAAGATTTGGCAAAGACAGAGGTAGTGGTGAGTACACTTATTTCTTGGGGCCAAACCCTAATGTCATTGGTTATGCTTTGGTGGATGTTGAGTTTGCTTCTTGCGTCTTGGATTATGGGGTTCTCCACCTGCAAGATTCTGATCTTTTTCTGATAAAACTCTCTCTAAATTAGAAGGGCATCTAATTTTCGGATTTGTCCCTCATGTCAGCTGCAAAACTCAGCCCTTAGGGGCAAAATTGGACTGAAGAAAAAACGAAAACGCTTAAAGCTTGATTCTGCTCGGACGAGATTTGGGATAAATTAAAGTTTTACGTGACAGTTCTTTGGACCCCAATATAGTTACAGTCTTCCTGAAGCAATTTCTAAATGAAGAAGTTTACCGGGTCCTGAAACCAATACCGATGAAAAGAGACGCTTTTGATGATGAGTGTAAACTCAGCAAGGTGGCCTTTTTTATTTGATTAAAGAAAGTAAATAATGCTACTGAGTCAGAGAAGCGACACAAAGCCCTATTAGCATTTACATTAGCTAGAAAGCGACATAAGGCCTTAGTAAAAAGGAAGAAACTTTTAAATCTAATTAAAGAACCAGAAAATTGTTTTGAAGCCTACAAATTGGTCAGTACGAAAGAATTTTGAAAGTCCTAGCGTGCACTACGTGAACAGTTCAGGGGTATCCTGGACGTTAATTCCTGGCCGACATATTTTGAAAGCATGGAGGGTCATATGGAGTTAGCTACCTCGCCCATTTTCCCGCAAGTGTATAGCGAGTCGATTGATTCAGTTGTTAGCGAATTCCTCCTGCCTAAACATTCTTATCAGCTCATATCGGAGATATTAGAGATAGAGTTGAAAAGTAATAAGAGCCACAGTAGTACTAATAGAATCCACTCTACTGTGCATAAAAACTGATAGGGCCCCTATGCCCAGTTCTCTTGAGTTTGCTTAATGTGGTCCTGGTTTTTTGCTAATGGCTAGCACCGTCGAATACGTTAATTTTAAAGCCGCTTTTTAAAAAGGGTGACCACATGATGCATAGTAATTATCGCTCAACTAACCTAGTACCAACTATTAGTAAATTCTTGGAAAAGATTTTGGATGTTAGATTAGGGTGCTGATCAGATAAGGGTAATATTGTAAGCGAGACGCAAGGTGGATATTGAAGAGGCTATTCAACAACGGACTGTGTTTTTATACTTCAAGCCCTCATGGGAAAATATTGCTCGGGAAAAGGTAAGCTTTATATTGCTTTTCTTGACATTGAGAAGCATTTGATAGCATTGATAGGCCTATTTATGGTGTTACCTTGTTGCTACCTAGACCCTATATTAAATTGTTAATTAGTATATATGAAATTGCTTTATCTGTAGCTATCATTGCTAAACAAGGCGTATCTAAGCCATTCAGTAGATTCAAAGGAGTTCGTCAAGGAGGCATGAATACAGAAGCTGTTCACTTTATATATTAAATATCTGGCAGAGTACCTTGGACCAAGATAGACTCTGGCTGTTTCAGGCTGCCAAATATTTATGGGTAATTTTCTTTTGGAGGGGGGGATTCTCCGTGGGGACGAAAGTCTACGGTGAAATATTCCAGGAGAAATGTTACAAAGTGTGGGAGAAGGAGGCTTCAGAGATTAAGTATAAAAAATTGAAAGTACTGAAAGTAAAGAGCAGCATTAAAGCTTAAGCGAACATAATTGATTCCGTATATGAGATGGACTGCTCCTTCTTCAGCCCACGCTCTTTGCGCTAAAGTCTTAAAGTTATTTAAAATGCTTTTCGTTAAAATCCAATGGGGCTTATATTTGAGCAGTCTTTCTCAAAAAGAACTGTGACAAAAATTCATACTTCAGCGTAAAAAGCAAGGGTTGAAGTAGGGGTAGCCCCCGTCGCGTAAGAAATAATTTTTGCTCGTTTTAAGTTTTAATGTTGCTCCTTTTTTTCAGCTGAAAAAACTAATTTTTGTATTTAATCACAAATAACATTAACTATGATCAAGTTTTCTTTAAAGGCCTTTCTCCGATGTTTGAAATTGGATAGCAAAATGATGACTATGAATTTTTAATTTCACTATTGAGATTAATGGAAGAGAAGACGAAAACGAAGAATAAGGTTTTCGATGGATCCATAAAACAAGAATGCATATGTCA
Source organism: Artemia franciscana (assembly GCF_032884065.1). Taxonomy (NCBI): domain Eukaryota; kingdom Metazoa; phylum Arthropoda; class Branchiopoda; order Anostraca; family Artemiidae; genus Artemia; species Artemia franciscana. The sequence continues at coordinate 30,559,784 of NC_088868.1, read as the reverse complement.
AGCTTGTGACTAGGTCTTTCAGAAGATAGAAACCTTGAGCTGCCTTTCAATAATTTGTTCTGGAAGCGTGGTTGAAGATATGTTAACGAAAACTTTCGAGTTTAAAGAGATTGATTCGAGGTAAACTGAATGCTGGTAAATAAATAGACGCATACACAATTCTTGGTATTTTAATATACGTGGTTTGTTTTTTTGAATGCTCAGAAAATAATTTTTGGTTTACTTAAATGTAAGCATATTTTGAAATATCATCGGTTTTATGCTAACATGATGAGCCGGGAAAAAATGACGTGACAGAATTTATCTTGATCAAGAAGAGAGTTCATGGTTATGATAATGCACTTTTTGGATTTTACGAGACCAGATTTTTTGTTCCAAATGTCCCAAGCTTCCCATAGTATTTAGTTGCTATGGAGACATAGTCAATTGGTAATACATGCTGATATATTTCAATTAAAAAGAAATATAGTTTGATCTTTATGTTTCAATTTTAGACAGAGCCGTTCACAGGGGGGCAACCGGTTAAGCTGCTACATGCACCACATTTGGAATGGGGGGGGGGGGTTTAATATGGAAGGGGGCCCCGCTTCGGTTAAAATCTTCACTTTGATTCGGCTTTTTGCTTATGTATTAGTTTAGGGGGGGAGGTGTAATTAATATGTATGTGGCCTGGAAACGGTTTGGATTTTAAATCCACTAAAATTCTGCATTTAGAAAAGGCTTTCTAAATATTTTAGAAAATATGTACGCTGTATACGTTTTCCCATGTGCTAACAACATAACAATATATTTGAGTTTTTGAATATTCCTTGCTTTGGATCTCCCTTGAGACGGATTAATTGCGCCATCAATGCATAAAGCAAATTCAAACTTAGAGTATCGTTCGCTCCTTAATGAAAGCAAAGCATATTTAAAATTTTTTTCTCTTGTGCAATATTAAAATGAAAAGTTGTTGAGACTTCCAGAAATGCACATAATTATATATTTAGAAATTCAGAAAAATTGTTGAATAACTAATAAATGCAAGTCACCCTGTTCTTTACTTAGACACCGGAGCTATAATTGCAATAGTCAAAACATGCATCGATAAAAAATAAAAAATCTAATGCACAACGATAAATGGAATTTTATGTGTAGCATTTTAAAACTGCAAGAATGTTTCATCTATGAATCAGTAAAGTGGTGTGTTTATATAGTCCCTATGTTTTTTTTTCTCAATGGTTTGTTTTCTCTATTGTTTCCACTATCATCCTATTTTGGACAATTTTTCAAAATTCGGTTTTGCTTGCTTACCCTAGAAAAAAAATTGTGTGCCTTCTCATCTGCTTTCAAAACCAAATGAATCATAAAAATACGTTTGTGAATGAAGGGATTTGATTCTAGATGCTATGTTTTTTGTTTTATTATTTTTGTTGTCCGCAAAGCCCTGTCGTTAAAAGTTAATTTTCATTTTAGTTTAAATGCAATCGCTGCAATGCATCTTGGCGTATAAAGGAGTGCCGTATAGAGTCATTACCTCAGATCCTGCCCATGTACATTTTCTTCTTAAATGCCCGAAGGGCATTTGAGGTTCTGATGTAAGGGATAGTTGTATAAACATTAGAGGTGGCTCATTTTGTTGAAATTAGAAGTTCTAGTTCCCTTTTAAGAGCCAAAAGTGATGGTTAATTAATTATGCGTTTGGAGATATCTCCAAACGAGGCATGCTATTACATGCTTTAAGGCATGCCTTTGGAGATATCATGTACATTTGAGGCTTATTTATTAATAGATTTTTTTTACCTTAATTTATTTTGATAGATTCGACGTTGCTAACTACTATTAGTCACTACTAGTCTTTTATTAGTCTTAGTTACTATTAGTCTACTATTAGTCTTTTTGCTCAAAGTGAGCAAAAAGATAAAAATCTTTGTACTATATTCCTTAAATGTCAATGCTAAATGTTGAAGGATATCGTTTGGTGTTAGAAGTGTGTGACCCAAATTCTTATGGCTGGCAAACAGGGACGGATGATGCTTCTCTGTAGACTATAGAAAACAAAATTGTGCAAGATATATTATATGAAATTGGAAATACTTGGGGTTATTTCAGACAATCCTGGGAACCTGTTAATTTTCGTATATATTAGAGGCTAGATTCTAGCGTTGCCTATGGTAGAGGCATATATAAGGCTTCAATGTATTCTCTTTAATAAAAATCCCAGAGCCAGTTTAAATGGATGGGGTGGTTGTATAAAATTAGAGTTGGCTTGTTCAGTTTGAAATGAGAATTTCTATTATCCTTTTTTAAGAATTAAAAGTGATCTGTGAACAACCTTCTCCACTCCCACGCCCTTTTATCTTGAAATACATAATATTAATTTGATCCAAAACGACTGGAAACTAGTATTGTAGAATAATTAAAACCGGAAGCGAAGAGAAACAAAGATAAATGATTATATCATAGGAAGCACAATAGCGCTGTCTAAGTATAGAAAGATAACGAACCAACACAAAGTAGAAACAATAGCGAATTTTTCCGGAAGCGAAGAGAAACAAAGATAAATGATTATATCCTAGGAAGCACAATAGCGCTGTCTAAGTATAGAAAGATAACGAACCAACACAAAGTAGAAACAATAGCGAATTTTTCCGGAAGCGAAGAGAAACAAAGATAAATGCTTATATCCTAGGAAGCACAATAGCGCTGTCTAAGTATAGAAAGATAACGAACCAACACAAAGTAGAAACAATAGCGAATTTTTCCGGAAGCGAAGAGAAACAAAGATAAATGATTATATCCTAGGAAGCACAATAGCGCTGTCTAAGTATAGAAAGATAACGAACCAACACAAAGTAGAAACAATAGCGAATTTTTTTTCCAGGACAGTGGAATTCAATTCAGTGGATATGTCCAAGGGCCGTCTTCAGCACAACACTTGAAAGAAAAAAAATATATGTATATATATATCAATTTAAATTAAAATGTGAGAATTAAAACTAATGATTTTTTTTTAAAACTAAAAAAAAATCTCTATTGTTTCTACTTTGTGTTTGTTTGATATGGAAAGGCAGTGTGGTCTTCGTCGCTATTTTCGTCTAAGAAAGATAACAGACACTGATGTTAATATATTTAATTAATTTTATAAATTAACATTAATAGATTAATTACCTGTTAATAAATTAATTAACCTAATAGGTCATAAATCAAGTAAAAATTAAATTGAAAAATTCAATTTAAAACGAACAGAAATTTCTATAAATAGGAGCTCGGCTAATGCATCCTTCTCCATCACCTAACTATAAAAGTTCTAAAGCCTATTGAAAACAAAATATATTATAAACATATATTTGATGTTCATAATACTGAAAAGTAAAAAAAAAATACTGTTGTATTTATAATCAGTGTTTTGAGTACAATGAATTGTGTTGTATCTTGAAAAGTTGAAATTTCCTAGAATTAATATTGTTATATATTAGATATTCAATTTTTTTCCTAAGCTATTTCCACTCATTTTGATTGTTATAGTGATTTAGCTTTTTGTCGTCATTGATGTTCTGAAATACTAAGTCATACTGTTCAATGCATGTAGTTTTCAATAAAACGTAAATTACGCAACAGGCTTTGAGACTTTTACGTTTAGGCGATGGGAAAGGGGGCATTAGCCGAACACTTGTTTGCAGTAATTGTTCACTCATTTTACGAGTTATTGATCTAGTTAAGTATATCTTATCTTTGTTTTAATTAACTATTTATTTTAATTTCTGTTCCTTTTGGGTCTCATTTATTCTTTAATAGTAATTAAATAAAAAAACTAGTTTTTTAACTGTAAGTAAGGAGCGACATTAAAAATTAAAACGAACAGAAATTACTCCGTATATGAAATGGGTTGTCCCCTCCTCAACGCCTCGCTCTTTACGCTAAAGTTTGACTCTTTGCCACAGTTCTACTTTTTAAAACAATTAAAAGCTTTAGCGCAAAGAGCGAGGCGTTGAGAGGGGGACAACCCATTTCATATACGGAGTAATTTCTGTTCGTTTTAAGTTTTAATGTCGCTCCTTACTTACAGTTAAAAAAACTAGGTTTTTTTTATTTAATTTCTGAACGTTTTTGAATTAATGCATGTTTGATTTTGGCTCTCCACACATTAATTATTAAAATGAAATTTGCATATTAATTCTTTTTTTGGCTAAATGGCTTTCTCTTAGTTTTGATCAGACGATTTTGAGAAATAAGAGGTGGGGAAGGAGGCCTAGTTGCCCTCCAGTTTTTCGGTTACATAAAAAGGCAACTATAACTTTTAATTTTTAACGAACGTTTCTATTAGTAAAAAATATACGTAACTTAAGAATTAACTTACGTAATAAACTTTTATATTATTATATTTTTATTATGCATATAAGGGGATTTGTCCCCTCGATAATGCCTCGCTCTTTACACTAAATCGTAAGTTTTGTCTCAATTCTTTAAGAATAACCCCTGAATCAGAAAGGCCGTCGAGTAAATAGTTGAAATTACTAAAAATATTTTAGCATAAAAAGCGAGGCATTTATCTCCTCCTAAATACCTCGCTCTTTATGCTAAAGTATTTTTATAATCCCTCATATGCGTGATAATCTCTGTTCGTTTTAAGTTTCAATGCTACTCCTTACATTCAATTGAACAAACTTTTTCATGTTTATTTTTTCATTGTTTTTTTATAGTAGTTTTAGAAAATCCTGCGCCCTCTTCATTGAATATGTCTTCCCCCATGACATATTTCTCCAAGGAAAGATCCTCCTTCATAGCCCCCTCCCCTCATCCCCACCCCCAAAACCAAAAGAATCCCCCTGAAAACGTCTGTACACTTCCCAATAACCATTATTATATGTAAACACTGGTCAAAGTTTGTAACTTGTAGCCCCTCCCCCAGGAACTGTGGGGGAGTAAGTCATTCCCAAAGACATAGGTATAATGGTTTTCGACTATGCGGAACAAAATGGCTATCTCAAAATTTTGATCCGTTGACTTTGGAGAAAAAATGAGCGTGGGAGGGTGCCCTCCAATTTTTTTGGTCACTTAAAAAGGGCGCTAGAACTTTTCATTTCCGTTAGAATGAGCCCTCTTGCGACATTCTAGGACCACTTGGTCGATACGATGACCACTGGGAAAAAAAAACAAACAAACAAATAAACACTTATCCGTGATTTGTCTTCTGGCAAAAAATACGAAATTCCACATTTTTGTAGATAGTAGCGATGGTGTGATTTTCGTTAAGATTCTATGACTTTTACGGGGTGTTTCCCCCTATTTTCCAAAATAAGGCAAATTTTCTCAGGCTCGTAACTTTTGATGACAAAGACTAAATTTGATGAAACTTATATATTTAAAATCAGCATGAAAATCCGATTCTTTTGATGTATATTTTAGCATCAAAATTCCGTTTCTTAGAGTTTCGTTCACTATTGAGCCGGGTCGCTCCTTACTACAGTTCGTTGCCACGAACTGTTTGATAGTTTTCTGCCGGTTTTAAATTTAATAGGGCTCTTTGCCTTTCTCTGGAAAAATTATTTTTCGCAAAGTTTGTTTTTTGATTAATTGATAAAAAAAACCTTATATTAGACGGGAATTTTTCTCATGAGTTTTCTAGCGCTTTACTTATTAATATAGTTCCATATTATATTTAACTGTATTGTATTCTGTATACTATATTAAATAGTTACATTTTTCCAGATTGCTGTCTCATGATATAAAGGATACAAGACCCGTATTTTTTTTACAAACGCGATGGCAGCTGAAGAAAAAATTAAGCTAGACCAACCTAACAAATTACAATTGGCAGGCCATAATCCAGCATGTGCGTCGTCCCGTTTTTGGGGGACATTACGTTGCAGAGGCCGGGAACTTGGTCTTCGACGATGCAGAGGTGAGTCAATGCCAGAAAATTAATTGTTATTCTTGTTTTCCAAAATCAACAGAAACTTGAGTGACACTTGTCCTATGTATCTATTGGCCTTTTCATTTATTTTGAACAAAATGGTTGCGTTCAAACTTTAATAGGACGTCTTGTGGGTTTTACTGGGTCAGGTATCGAAAATGGCCGCGAACAAGGGTGGATTTTAGTCGACCTCTACTGTTACCGCACGTTTTAATTCTAATCGATCAAACTCTCGTTGTATTTTCTAAGACCACTCATTGTAAATTAAAAATTTGCGGTGGGGGGATAAATGAATAATATATTGAATGACATGGATTTTTACTTAGGTAGTGCTATAGCGATGCTTGTATAAATTGTATGCTTGTACCTTATATCATCGAGTATTGATGCTCGATGCGAAGCATCGCTGCAGCGATGCTTGTATAAATTGTATCCTGCAATTTATCCTTTGACTTCCCCTGTTGAAGGTAGGAACATCCCAAGAAATTGATAGACTTGTTGCATACTCACCGAAGTTAATTTAGAGAAATGTTCTGGCAAATTATGAATGGCCTGGTGAACTCTTCTTGTGCAAAAAAAGTTTGATAACCCTAAACTGGGGTTTTTCCGGAATAATTTTGTAATGCTTTGATGCCAAGTCAACAAATTGTCAAGTTACTAAATTTTACCAAGTAACCATTGCCACGTTGAAAATCTTGAAACTGATAGTTGAAGTTTTGCATTAACTTTCCTAAAAGCTTATTGAAATAAAATAAACGGGAAACTGGAATTTATAAATGTTTTTATTGTTCTTCACAAATTACATTTCAATGTTTTATAGGTAAATTAGTGGTAATTAATTGGTAATTAAATTAAATGGTAATTAATGGTAAATAATAGGTAAATAAATAAATTAATTTTATAAGGTAATTGTATGGGTCGTTGGTTAAGCCGGAACAAAAGTAATTAAAGTAGACTGCAAAATTTATCAATACCTAATTAACACAATAATTTGAACATCCATTTATTTATTATCATTCGAAAAGGTTACGCAAAGTCGCTTAGAAAAGCAAGAAAAAGAGTCTCTTTTTCACGTCAGTGATATTATGAATCGAATTCAGGGCGAGATGGTGTTACAATATTTACCCTCCCCCCACACATTTGTTCAACTAGCAATTCGTCAAAAAATGTAAGTAAAATGGATTTCCCTCTAAACTGAGTTCCCTGACGATGTCATACAGTTTTATCGTTAATATTATACCTCAGATGTGACAATAAAGCGGTCGGATAATCTTAAAAACAAGGAACTATAACTTTCCAAGTTAACCAATAAAATCGCTTAAAAGCAAATAAATATTAGAATATCCTAGTATTTTAGGATATCCTAATATTAGAGTATCCTAATTATAATATCCGGACCTTCCTTTCGTAGTAATCCCAGAAATAAATCCCCAATCATATCCCAGAAATGGATAGACATTTATCTTTTCCATTGTCTCGCTTTCTAGTTTTTTTTTTTTTTTTTTTTTTTTTTTTTTTTTTTTTTTTTTTTTACTTAGTCATGGTTGCAGGGTTACAAACGTAACCGATAGAATATAAAGTAACTAAAAGTTTAAACACACTGCTCAGCTCGAACCCTTCCAACCCCCAGATTTATTTGCACTGAATTTTTAAATATTTAATAAAAATTTAATTATAATTTAATATAATATGAATATAATATATTAATTATAACTTATGATTTAATAGAATATCTATTAATGTAATTATAGTTTATTGTAATATTAATACAATTATTAATTATATATATATTAAATAATCATATAATTTATTATAATATTAGTTACAATGTTAATATAATTATAATAACTATTAAGAATAAAAATATAATTTATAATTTAATAGAATAACTAAAATTTCAAATTGTTAGACCTACGCAATATTTTCAGTTCATAGTTTTCAAAATCCTAAAACCCAACCAATTTTCAACAACATAATCATTAAAATTTACTCCCCCCCTTTTTTTTTTATTTTTTCATATTATTTGTAAAGGCCATTGTTATGATGACTTTAAAAAAACAAATTAATCATGAACGCAAGTATTCAAAGTGAAGATTTGTGCAATTGTCTCTCATTTGGCTTTCATTAATGACTAGTTAAGCTCACATCTTGATTTGTAGATTTTAGAGAGCCATGTGTAGTATTTAGTCTTTTGAAATTTCTTAACCTTTCTATTGGTGATAAAAAAAACCTTTTCCTAGACTGAAAGTGAAGTGTTTTCTGCATTGAAATTTGAATACACCTTTTATGGTAAGGAATGATACTCAGCACTGAACCTAGGCTCACCACCAATATTCATTGTTTATTCACAATAAAATCCATTGGAGCTTGTTTAATTAAAGGCCTGAGCTTGACATAATTCAATTAACACGACGGATCTCAAATGATGAGTTCGATAACATTGTGTGTAGCTATTTAATACTTTGTAAAAACTAATAAGGATTCAAGTGAATGGACTAAATTAAAGAAATTTATGAAGAGCTGCCCAGTGGCGTAATGTTTCTAAACTCCGTGGAGGGGCAAAGCTTGAGCCAATTTTCCACAGCCAAGTGGAAATGACGGTGAAAAATTAGTCATACCGTAAAGGTAAAGGCATACTAAGAAAAAATTATCTGTTTCTGTTCATGGTTGACTTATTTAGGCCTATCCTAGTTTTGACAGGATTGTTCGAAACGCCAATTATTAGCTGGGTGGTGGAAAATGGGTCTGGGGGAAGTCCAGATAAGGAAGGATAACTTTGCAGATTTGCCTAAAAAATCAATCCCAATTTACATTTGAGACATTTTCAATATATGTAGAAGTCTAAAAACTAACCTTCGACTAAATTTGCTTCCACACTAAAATGACAAGCACTAAATGACTTCCAAAAAGGTGTATTGGAACTGAAGCTTTATTTTAAACACTTGTTGTATTTGAGTATGATGCATCACGGATACAGTTGCGTAAATTCATGAAAATTGGGGGGGGGGGTAGAAATGAACATTCCAATATCTAAGGAGTTTTTAATTCTTTCAATCGAACTACCAAAAAAGGCTTTTTCAATAAAAACTCATATTAAATCTTCTTTTTTTCAAAGTCTTGAGAGGGGCACAGGCTTTTCCTGCTCCCTCCCTCATTGATGCCCAATGGATAGGTAGATAATTGCAAATAAAACAATAGAACGAGGTACAAAAGCAATAAAAAGATCAACGAATTATCCTTCATTCAGTATATCTTATAACAAAGGGATATAAGAAAGGGAATAACATATATATATATATATATATATATATATATATATATATATATATATATATATAATTCAGTATATCCTATAACAAAGGGATATAAGAAAGGGAATAAAATATATATATATATATACTAGCTGTTGGGGTGGCGCTTCGCGCCACCCCAACACCTAGTTGGTGGGGCGCTTCGCGCCCCCCCAAGCCCCCCCGCGCGCGTAAGTCGTTACGCGCCATATTAGTTACGCGCCATTGTAGTTGTGTCCCTGTGTCCCACCTGTGAATATAGATAGATTTATATATGTGTTTCAAACTACGTAAAAATTGCGAATATACAACATTCTTGGCTTTCCCATTGTCTGTCCATATACAAAGCTGTATGTACTAATAATGACGTCATATGCAAACGCTCTTTTTACAAACAAACAAACATGCATACACACAACTCGTTTTTATATAGATAGATAGATAGATAGATACAATACAAATTAACTACGTAAAACTTGTGAATATACAACAGTCTTCGCTGTCCCATTGTCTGTGCGTATAAATAGATTGTCAGGTTTACCGACCCTCAAAGATGCAACATACAATTGTACATTGGTAAAGCAATCTGTATTAAGATCTATACCGCATTTTTCTAGTGATTGCCCTTGAGCTTTGTTGATGGTGGTTGCAAATGCTAATCGAATTGGGAATTGCAATCTTTTAAATTGAAAAAGCAGATCCGTTGGAATCATGGGAATGCGAGGAATAAGAACAGCCTCACCCTCATAAGGCCCTGTCAAGATTGTGGCCTCTATTAGGTTTTTCATTGTTTTTTTTTTACGGCAAGTCGCGTGCCATTGCAAAGCTTTGGTGGGTTGATATTTCTTAAAAGTATTATTGGTACGCCTATTTTTAGTTGTAGCACGTGTGGTGGAAACCCTGAAGGATCTATGGAATTTAAAAATTCAGATGGATAATTAATCGCTTCATTTGGTTCCAAAATACAAATTAACTGCGTAAAACTTGCGAATATACAACATTCTTCGCTGTCGGATTGTCGCTGCATATAAATAGATTGTCAGGTTTACCGACCCTCGAACATGCAACTTACAATTGTCCATGGGAAAAACAATCAGTATTAAGATCTATACCACATTTTTCTAATGATTGACCTTGAGCTTTGTTAATGGTGATTGCAAATGCTAATCGAATTGGGAATTGCAATCTTTTAAATTGAAAAGGCAGATCCGTTGGAATCATGGGAATGCGAGGAATAAGAACAGCCTCACCCTCAAAAGGCCCTGTCAAGATTGTGGCCTCTATTAGGTTTTCCATTGTTTTTTTTACGGCAAGTCGAGTGCCATTGCAAAGCTTTGGTGGGTTTATATTTCTTAAAAGTATTATTGGTACGCCTATTTTTAGTTGTAGCACGTGTGGTGGAAACCCTGAAAGATCTATGGAATTTAAAAATTCAGATGGATAATTAACCGCTTCATTTGGTTCCAAAACTGTGTCGACTGACTTGTAAAGGACTGCCTGGTCTCGAATCTTGGTCAAAACAATATTGTTGATTTCGTGGACGTCTATATTTTTGGGTGCGAGAATCGCTCTTTCACTTAGCCATTTATTATTTTTATAATTTTTTAGAATATTCGGAAATACTTTTTCAATCAATTCATTTTTGGACGTCACTAAATTACAGAAATAAGCAGGTAGTTGTATACGTCCTGAAATTGAGTCTACTGGGAGCTTTCCGTTTCCCATTGCCAGCAATTGATCTGAAAATGTTTGACCAGAGTCATCGTTTTGCAATCGGACACGCATATTTGTAGTTAATTTTAATGTTTTTACGTGTGCCCATAAATTAGAATTTTTCAGGCAAGCATTCATTTCGTCTGCAGGAGTTGATCTAGCTATTATAGGTAATGTTTGCCTGAAATCTCCCGCAAGCAATATTAAGGTGCTGCCAAAGGGTTTAGACTTCCCTCGCAAATCTTTCAAGCATTGATCCAGAGCCTCGAGCGATTTTTTGTGTGCCATTGTGCACTCATCCCAAATAATAAGTTTGCATTGCTACAATACTTTACCCATCCCAGATGATTTGGAAATATTGCACGTGGGAGTTTCTGTAGAATGCAAGTTCAGAGGCAATTTCAAAGCGGAATGAGCAGTTCTTCCACCAGGCAGCAATGTTGCGGCTATTCCGGACGACGCAATTGCCAACGCTATATCATTTTTTGATCGAATTGATGCCAGAATCAGTTTTATCACAAACGTTTTACCAGTACCTCCTGGCGCATCCAAAAAGAAAATTTCTCCAACGTTGTTATCGACACAATGCATTATCGTATCATAAATGTCTTTTTGTTCCGACGTTAACTTGGAAATGTTATTTTGTACATGCGACAATAGATCACTCGTACTGTAACTTTGTTCACGATCCAATTCTACACATATCGAAACAGCAGCGATACGGTTAGGTGAAGGCATTCCCAAATCCTGAAGAGGTTTGTTTGCCATACTTACGCACAAATCTTCTATAACAACTAAAGTGTAGTTATAAATTTCTGATGTAAAATCAAAAGTCATATCTGACGTCTCTAACTGTTTTCGATGGAGTATATCTTCGGACATTTTTGACTTATATTTTTCCCATAACTCTGTAGGAGCTGATGGAGAGCAAGTTGTTAAAATGATGCCAAACAATGCACGAATTTGACTTGGAGTTGACGTTTCGCACGCGTCATTGATGCAGTTATCCCAGTGTTGGTCATTCTCCAATAAATTCAGAGCTTGGCATGCACTACGGTAAGTGTCATGTATAGTACCATTTACAGTCCTCAAATACTCAAAGGATGTCGGACCGGGTACATTCACCAAAAGCAGGCGTAGAAAGAAGCATTCATGTTGATTGGGGTGAACGGTGTAGAGTCTTCCTATCGTGGTATCTTTGAAGATGGTAGGTTGGCCGTCGACTGACTTACCCTGTTTTCGACGTTCAAATATTTTATTTTTAGTATTCCACGTGTAATACGAAGGCACTTCAGTATACAGCAGTTTTTTTGCAAAAGAATCATTTTTGCAAAGCGAAAAAAAAGCTGTTAATGTTGTATCCGGTGGATTCAGGACTCTTTGTTGCACGTTGGTTTCCGTGAAATAAACACGTTGACCATTCTGTAAATGTACCGCTAAGTGAACAACAGCTGGACTACGTTCATGTATCGGAAATGAAAGAATTCGCCAAACAGCTTCATTACTGCTTATGTATCTTCCAGCCTGATATTCTACGATTTCATCGAAATCTTTGATTTCGGGCTGCAAGCCAAAAACTGCCATGTCACTGCCTTTGTTGACGTATTTACATATGTATTTGATTGCCTTTACGGAGTTACAGTATTCAACGTTTATGTGTGCATTAAATGTTTTTGATAATAATGGGGAATATGGAACGACCCACTGGTTATCTACTTCGATGGTGGTACCGTTACGCTTCTTTATTATTGCTGTTTTACCGCCATCTTCAGTAGATCTTCTTCTATATTGTGGGTAACCATCATTGCCAGTAATTGTTTTGGGTACTAAAAGTCGAGGATATTGCTTTGTGCACCTTCCTTTGGCCATGCATGGTGAATTTTCGTTCAGTGCACCGCAAGGTCCATGTATCATATTTTTTACAATAATATCATGTAACCCCTTATCGACATTTTTATCAGGTATTTCAGCGGAAATCACATCATCAATTTCGTTTGAAGTAATTTTTTTATGTAGCCAGATTAGTATATGTGCGTGTGGCAAACCTCGTTTTTGCCATTCCACTGAGTACATCCAGCATCGCACTGACCCAAACACTTCATGTTTTACAAGGTAGTTTATCAGTGATTTCAACTTTTGCCGGAAGACACGTGCCGTAATGTCATGCCTATGAACCGCCGATTGTCCTTGAAGTAAAAGCTGCAGTATCTCGTCCCAAGATTGATTACATGTAAATGTAATAAATAAATCTGGACGACCATAGAGACGAACATACGCAATAGCATCTTGAGCATATTCATGCATATGACGGGGACTGCCAGCATATGACGAAGGTAAAATTGTTAATCTTCCAACGTTTGTGGTATTACCGTCATTTATAACTGCATCTCGCAAATGAATGTATTGTTCAGAGCGGAGCTTGGTCTGATTCAGGCGGATATATAGCAAACGTTCTGATTCAATTTTAGCATACATATCCACGACGAATTGGTGAAACAATTCACGGCATTTTAAAATATAATTTTCTTCATCCTGCCGAATCATTAGTCTATAGGAATAATAATGCATTGCACTGCATTTCTTATTCATTTCTTTGTTAGTGGCTGGATTCATCAATTTAATATTAAAGTGATAGCCGTCGGCTCCATCCCAAAAAATGATAGGATATTGTAGGGCATTGTAGCATCGATGAGTTTCAGCAATTCTTAACAACTGAGCGTTTCGCTTATGAAGAATAATGTCTCGAAGTAAAAACTGATCACCGACCATAACGATTGCCACTTCGTCGATAGTCGGAGCATTGTATCTACGCACATGTTGGCCAGGAGGCGTTTTGTCAGCGGAAATAACAATTTTATGCGTATCAGTAGGCATCAAATCGATGGCTGTTTTGAACAGACGCACTAATTTATTATTTTCGTGGAAAAGATGTTGCAATTGGGAAACGATTGTCCTTTCAACCTTGGGAGAAATTTCGCAACGTGCATTCAATTCAGAATTTCTATCACTGATGAAGTACAATTGTAAAAATTTATGATTCTCGCCTGAGAATGGTAGAAGGGACCCTGCTTTATGATAAATTTGCCCTTTTACTTTGAAAGTAGACATAAATTGATCTGGATTTTCGATTTGGGCTCCAAACGACGTCATTTGGAAACATGAGTTGTATTTTCTGATTTTTGACAAAAAACGCTTAGATTCTGACGTAGTTCCAGTAAGGAAAGTCTTCAATGGCTCTGGTGGTGCAGCCAATAGAGGAAGTTTAACTTTTCCTGAGGCGCAACACATTCCCATTGTTTCACCATTGAATTTCAAGGCCTTGCAATAGGGACAAATTTTAGACATTGTCCCGATTTGAACACATCTACTCAAGCTATAATCATCGACTGGGTTGTACCTGAATGCCAGGCGATAACTTTCAGGTTGCTCTGATTCCTCGGCACGCCTTCTTTTCTTACTTTCTCTATCAGCAGCAAGCCTGCTTCCGCGTTGCTCTGGTAGTTCCTCGGCACGCTTTCTGTTCTTTCTTTCTCTATCAGCCTCAAGCCTGTTTCCTTGCTGTTCTTTTGATTCCTCGGCACGCTTTCTGTTCTTTCTTTCTCTATCAGCCTCAAGCCTGTTTCCTTGCTGTTCTTTTGATTCCTCGGCACGCTTTCTGTTCTTTCTTTCTCTATCAGCCTCAAGCCTGTTTCCCTGCTGTTCTTTTGATTCCTCGGCACGCCTTCTTTTTTCACTTTCTCTTTTAGCAGCAAGTCTGCTTTCGCGTTGCTCTGGTAGTTCCTCGGCACGCTTTCTTTTCTGACTTTCTCTATCAGCAGCAAGTTTTTTGGCATAGACTCTTTGAGCATCTTCATCGGCTTTTGCCATGGTAAGTTCATCAGTCATTGTAAACTTAAACATTAATAGATTTCTACGTGAACATATGTCTTATATATCTTGAATGACGTCACCGTCAAAGCAAAAATGACGACAACTAATTTCATGACGTCAGCCGACACAGAAATATGACGTCACCTGACAACTAATTTCATGACGTCAGCCGACACAGAAACATGACGTCACTACGTATGGCAAACAAACCTCTTCAGGATTTGGGAATGCCTTCACCTAACCGTATCGCTGCTGTTTCGACATGTGTAGAATTGGATCGTGAACAAAGTTACAGTACGAGTGATCTATTGTCGTATGTACAAAATAACATTTACAAGTTAACGTCGGAACAAAAAGACATTTATGATACGATAGACTCAATTTCAGGACGTATACAACTACCTGCTGATTTCTGTAGTTTAGTGACGTCCAAAAATGAATTGATTGAAAAAGTATTTCCGAATATTCTAAAAAATTATAAAAATAATAAATGGCTTTTAGTTATTATAGAAGATTTGTGCGTACGTATGGCAAACAAACCTCTTCAGGATTTGGGAATGCCTTCACCTAACCGTATCGCTGCTGTTTCGACATGTGTAGAATTGGATCGTGAACAAAGTTACAGTACGAGTGATCTATTGTCGTATGTACAAAATAACATTTACAAGTTAACGTCGGAACAAAAAGACATTTATGATACGATAGACTCAATTTCAGGACGTATACAACTACCTGCTGATTTCTGTAGTTTAGTGACGTCCAAAAATGAATTGATTGAAAAAGTATTTCCGAATATTCTAAAAAATTATAAAAATAATGAATGGCTAAGTGTTTGCATATGACGTCATTATTAGTGCATACGGCTTTGTATATGCACAGACAATGGGAAAGCCAAGAATGTTGTATATTCGCAATTTTTACGTAGTTTAACTCCTGCAGACGAAATGAATGCTTGCCTGAAGAATTCTAATTTATGGGCACACGTAAAAATATTAAAATTAACTACAAATATGCGTGTCCGATTGCAAAACGATGATTCTGGTCAAACATTTTCAGATCAATTGCTGGCAATTGGAAACGGAAAGCTTCCAGTAGTGGGAAAGCCAAAAATGTTGTATATTCGCAATTTTTACGTAGTTTGAAACACATATATAAATAAATTTGGGGATGGGGGGGGTGGGGTAGAAATGTACATTTCAACATCTAAAGAGTTACACTTTTTTTTATTCTTTCAATTGAACTACCAAAAAGGCTTTTTCAATAAAAATGCATTCTTTTCAAAATCTTGAGAGGGGGCACAGGCTCTTCCTACTCCCTCCCTCATTGATGCCTAATAGATAGATAGATACTTGCAAATAAAACCAGAGAACGAGGTACAAACGCAATATAAAGATTGACGAATTATCCATCATTCAACATATCCCATAGCAAAGGGATATAAGCAAGGGATGAAATTTTATAGTATAATAGCTGTTGGGGTGGCGCTTCGCCCCCCCCCCAAGCCTCCCCGCGTGCGTAAGTCGTTACGCGCCATATTAGTTACGCGCCATTGTAGTTGTGTCCCTGTGTCCCACGCGTGAGTATAGAAAGATATATATATATATATATATATATATATATATATATATATATATATATATATATATATATATATATATATATATATATATATGTTTTTAACTACGTAAAACTTGCGAATATACAACATTCTTCGATGTCCCATTGTCTGTGCATATAAATAGATTGTCGGGTTTACCGACTCTTGAACATGCAACATAAAATTGTCCATGGGAAAAACAATCCGTATTCAGATCTATGCCTGATTATTCTAATGATTGCCCTTGAGCTTTGTTGATGGTGATTGCTAATCGAACATTCCCTGTGTCTCCGTCGTCATTTATATATCCCCCTGTGCCCCCGGCATCCCCCTTGTAGTTGTGTCCCTGTGTCCCGGTCGTCATTTATATTCCCAGTATCCCGGTCGTCATTTGTGTCTCAGTGTCCCAGTCTGTAATTTCTCTTTGAGTGTCCCGGTCGTCATTTATATTTCCTGTGTCCCGGTGTCCCGTTCGTCATTTGTATCCCGGTCTGTAATTTATCTTTGAGTGTCCCGGTCGTCATTTATATCTCCCGGTCGTCATTTGTGTCCCAGTGTCCCAGTCTGTGATTTCTCTTTGAGTGTCCCGGTCGTCAGTTATATTCCCTGTGTCCCGGTCTATAGTTTTTTTTTTTTTTTCAGTTTTTTTCCTTTTTAACTTTTTTTTCTTTTTAGTTTTTTTTTTGTAGTTTTTACCTTTTTTTAGTTTTTTTTCTTTTTTTTCTTTTTTAGTTTTTAGTTTTTTACCTTTTTTTTATTTTTTTTTTAGTTTTTTAGCTTTTTTAGTTTTTTTTAGTATTTTCTTTTTAGTTTTTTTTTGTAGTTTTTACCTTTTTTAGTTTTTTTTCTTCTTTTGTATTAATGCACCAAACGACGCCATTTGGCAACATGAGTTATATTTTCTGATTTCTGATAAAAAAACGCATAGATTCTGACGTAGTTCC
Organism: Artemia franciscana; assembly: GCF_032884065.1. NCBI lineage: Eukaryota > Metazoa > Arthropoda > Branchiopoda > Anostraca > Artemiidae > Artemia > Artemia franciscana. Next base: position 30,542,474 of record NC_088868.1, on the reverse strand, counting down.
AGTAAGCAAAGTGTTCAATGGCTCTGGGGGTGCAGCCAGTTGAGGAAGTTTAACTTTTCCTTAGGCGCAACACATTCCCATTGCTTCACCATTAAATTTCAAGGCCTTGCAGTAGGGACAAATTTTAGACATAGTCCCGATTTGAACACATCTACAATAATCATCGACTGGGCTGTACCTGAATGCCATGCGATACTTTTCACGTTGCTCTTGTGATTCCTCGGCACGCTTTCTTTTGGCATTATCTCTTGAAGCCGCAAGCCTGTTTTCACGTTGCTCTTGTGATTCCTCGGCACGCCTTCTTTTTTCACTTTCTCTTTTAGCAGCAAGTCTGGTTTCGCGTTGCTCTGGTAGTTCCTCGACACGCCTTTGTTGACGGAAATTGCACATTCCTAATCTTGCATTATCTCTTGGAGCCGCAAGCCTGTTTTCACGTTGCTCTTGTGATTCCTCGGCACGCTTTCTGTTCTTACTTTCTCTATCAGCCGCAAGCCTGTTTTCTTGCTGTTCTTGTGATTCCTCGGCACGCTTCCTTTTCTTACTTTCTCTATCAGCAGCAAGTTTTTTGGCATAGACTCTTTGAGCAGCTTCCTCGGCTGTTGCCATTGTAGGTTCTTCAGTCATTTTACAATTAAACATTTTTCCGTCCACGATCTTCTTACAATTAAAAATTTGTCTTTGAACGAATTTCTTAAATACTTTTAATGACGTCATCGTCAAAACAAACATGACGACAACTAACTTCATGACGACATGACGTCACTCGACAGACATAACACACAGACAACTTATTTTTATGTATATAGATATAGCATGCAGTTTTCATAGATTATAGTTTTTTAGTGTATAGTTTTCGTAGTGTAAAGTTTTATAGTAAATTTTTCAGAGTATATGAAAACTAATTTTCATTTGATGTAGTGTATACCAAACTAAAACCCAATTCCTACTTTCCCATATGTATTAAAAAAAAACAAATTAACTTCTTCTGTATTGTGATCGAGATAAAGGTACTCAAATAAAACAAACTCGTTAGTAAGTGCGTACTTATAACTCATTAGTCAGCTTTTTTTGTTGAATGGATCATAATTTTCCTTTTAAAGTTCAGGAATGGGCAGTCCCTCAAAATATTCTCTCAAACCTGATTGAAAAATATAAAAAAATAGTTCAAATGGATTATACATTGAGTAATTTAAAATGCTAATTAATTCTTCAATTTCGATCAGATGTCCTGAAAGACATAAAAAAAGGACAAGGCTTAGACAAGGAAAAGAGAACAAAAGGATAAAGGACAGGACAAGAGAAGGAAAAGACATGGAAAAGGAAAGGAAAACAAAAGGATAAAGATCAGGACAAGGGTAACAAAAGGACAAAACATAAAGAAGGTTGTATGCCATGGGCTGGATGGTCTCCAATCTCTTTACATTGCAAAAAGGAATTAAAACTCTCAATTTCCGATCAAATTAGCATCCTCTGAAGTTTTAATGACAGCAGGGGAAGGTTGAGGATGAGAAGGAGTCAGTCCTCCTCCTATACGGTTCTGCCTTGTTGTAATTGTTTATTTTTGAAGTCGTAAAATAAGTGCCTGTCGAGCTCATTCATAAGAGTGAAAAAAAGGAAAAAAAAAAGAAAAGGAAAAAGGAAAAAAAAATGTCACAAGAAAAAGCAAAATAGACGTCACAAAGTTTTTATATTTTTTAGATCTCAGAAGTGTCCCCTATTTCTCTACATGATCTTCTACGGGTTGCGCCCTTGCAAATTGCTCATTACTGCCTGACGTAGTTTTTGTTGTTTCGGGAGCCAATGGTTAACATTAACCGACCGGGTGATTTCAAAAGGGTGATAGTTCGAATGCTAAGACTCTGACATTACAATCGCAATGGTTGTAACGATCCAATGAAGACAATTAGCCTGAATTATACCAAAAAACCAATAATGCAGGAGTGAATTATATAATATTAATTGTAAAGTGTTGTGACTCCTAAAAATAAATTTGCGAGTGTCAGCATCGGCTGACCGTCTCGAAAGCAATTTGGTATCTGTTAAAAACTAACAAGAGAAAAGTTTGAAAGAAAACGTAAAACCTCTAATTGCTATGGAGGTCGCTATCTTCTCAGCGGGCATGCTCCATAAATAATATGTATTCTGTCTCGGGAGTGTTTTCGACCATGCAGAACTGCACACGGGGAGAATTTTTCTGCCCGGAATTTTCTGGGGACCACGAATTAACTATACTTTTTGCCGCAAGCTTTATATTAAGCCGTTTGAATTCTTCTCGAGTCATTTTCAACAGTCATTTCCGTATGTTTCTCTCGCCAATCGAAATTCAATCAAAGATGTTACTAACACAAACCACACACATTTCAGCTTTGTTTCCAGCCACAGGGTGGTATATATTTCTATAGTCTTGCTGTAACCTGTTGTCTTTGCAGAAACAAAGAATTGAATAAGCAATGAGATACATACTAACCGTAGAAAAATGGTTTTGGTAGTCCCTCCATAATTTGGAGGGGGGGTTCTTAAACCTCCATTTGAGTGTTATGAACAAGAAATTGACTATCTTGGAATATTTGTTTTCTGTCACTTTGTCCTTTGGGTACTCAGCTAGTAACTAAACACTCGGCCGGAATTTTTGCAGTCAAGAACCCTTTTATTACAACCCTCGTAAGTTATCAACTCCATCTGTATGTTGTAGTCGAAAGTGAAATTTGATTTTTGATGCTCAGTCAGCAACTAAGACTCGAAATTCACCTACTTGCTGAGTTTGTTCCATACAAAGGTGTTTTTCTATTATTTTTTGTTCTATACCCAGTCACCAATTAAAAGACTTGAAATTTTCCAAATAGCTAAGTTTGTTGTAAACACAAGTTATTATTTTTTTTTTTTTGGTACTCAGTCAGCAACTAAAAAAATTGGAATTTATCTACTACCTAAATTTATCGCAGTCAAAGTGTTTTTTTTTTGTTTTTTTATTTATTTATTTATTTATTTTTTTTGTTTTTTTTTTTTATTTAGATTTTCAATAGTCAGGCAGCAGCTAGCACATTCTGAATTTACTTACTAGCTGAATTTGCTGTGTGCAAAAGTGCTTTCTATTAATTTTTTGATACTGACTCACTAATTAACGCTTTATTGTATCATTTCCCTCTTAGGATTGTCGTATCATCGCTTAAAACATTTATTACTTTATTATTTTCGACTTTATGCGTACCCCAATGCTAAGCAATACTTCTAAAAACGCTTCATTGCATCATTTCCCTCATAGGCCTGTCGCATCATCGCTTAAAATACACATGACTATTAATTTAAACTTCATGCATATCTGATTACTAAGCAGTGCTTTTCCAAAAGCTATATTGTATTATTTCCCGCATAGGACTGTCGTGTATTCATTCAAGATACATACGACTTCATTATTTTTGACTTTACTCATACCCCAATGCTAAGCAATACCTTTCAAAGGGCTTTATTGCGTCATTTCCCTCACAGAGCTGTCTCATCATCACTTAAAATATATACAAATCTATTAATTTCAACTTTATGCTTATCCCCAATAGTAAGCCATACTCTTAAAAAGGCCTTATTGCATCATTTCCCTTTTAGGCCTATTGCATCATCGCTGAAAGTACATATGGCTATTAATTTCAACTTTATGCATACCTCACTACTAAGCAATACTTTTCAAAATACTATATTGTATTATTATCCTGAAAGGGCTGTCGCATCAGTGCTTAAGATATATTTGACTTTATTAATTTCGACTTTATGCATACCCCAATACTAAACAATGCTTTTCAAAACCCTTTAATTTTATCACTCCCCGCATAGGACTGTCGTATCCTCGCTGAAAATATATACGACTTTGTTATTTTTTACTATATGCATACCCCAATACGAACCAATACTTTTCAAGGGGCTTTATTGTATCATTTTAACTTTATGCATATTAATTTCAACTTTATGCATATCTCCAATACGAAGCAATGCTTTTCAAATAGCTTTATTTTATCATTTCCCGCATTGGACCGTCGTATAATCGCTCAAGATATATACGACTTTATTATTTTTGACTTTATTCATACCCCAACAAAAAGCAATACTTTTCAAAGGGCTTTATTGCATCATTTTTCTCAAAGGTCTGTCTCATCATAGCTTAAAATCTATACGAATTTATTAATTTCAACTTTATGCATATCCCCAACAGTAAGCAACACTTTTCAAAATGCTCTATTGTATCACATCCCTCATAGGGCTGTTGCATCATTGCTTAAAATATATTTGACTTTATTAATTTCATCTTTATGCATACCCCAATACTAAACAGTGCTTTTCAAAAGCTTTATTATATAATTTCCGTATAGGGTTGTCGTATCATCGCTCAAAATACATACGACTTTGTGATTTTTGACATTATTCATTGCACGATACTAAGCAATACTTTTTGAAGGGCTTTATTGCATCTGTTTTCCATAGGTCTTTCTCATCAAGACATATAATACATACGACTTCCTGAATTTCAACTTTATTTATGTCCCCAATACGAAACAATGCTTTTCAAAAGGCTTTCAACTGTCGTATAATCGCTCAAGATATATACGAAATTATTATTTTTAACTTTATTGAAACCCCAATATTAAGCAATAGTTTTCAAAGGCCTTTTTTGCATCGTTGGCCTCATAGGGGTGTCTCATCATCGCCTAAACCAGTGGTTCCCAACCTTTTTCGGTCCGCGTACCCCTAGTCAAGGCCCAAAAAGTTTGCGTACCCCTTTCTTGAGAATCGTTGTTTTACTTTTTTCTTAACTAAAATCAGATTTTCAAAAACACGAGATTTATTGACCAATATGACGGTGCTTAAATGTACGTACAAAATCAATGAGAAACTTGAGGCTGCTTTTTTGCTAAAATATTATCAAATCTTGGCTAGATGTCACTAACGGCAATTATAAGGTCATTTTGTACAATCAGTCTGTTTCTGTGTTTGGTTTTGATCAATGACATTGCCGAAAATGACACTTCACAAAGGTAAGTGGATCCGAATGGTAACAAAGCAGACATGGCGATTTCACTTAGTTCCTTGTATTCTCCTTTCACCTCCAGCCAAAACTGGGAAACAGTTACATTTTGGAATTTCAGTTCTAAGGCGCGATCACTGGCAAGTTCGATCAGATTCTCTGTAAGCTTGTCACTAAGACCGGAGCTTGAGGTCACGTCTTCAACAAATGGATTTTGGATCCAATCCTGCGTTCTATCTTGTTTCATAATCGATGGGAAATATGACACAAGTTCATCTCGCAACTTTGTCAGATGCTCCCGAATACAATCACAGATTGTGTTGAAGTTATCAATTTCACTATCGTCCGCAAACTTGTCAAGGGTCGGGAAGACACTAACGCTGTTTCTTTGAACCTTTTTAAGCCAGAACTCCAATTTCTAGATGAAAGCACACATCTTCGAATTCAGGGAGAGTTCGTCCGTCTGGAAACCTTGCATTGACAGATTCAAGTCATTCAGTTTGTCGAAAATATCCGCAAGATAGGCCAGCCTGCAGACCCAGTCCTGGTTTTCAAAAAGTGAACTGAATGCAGATTTTTGCTCCAGAAGAAACATATGAACTTCTTGTTGAAGCTCGAAAAGTCTGTTTAAAATCTTCCCACGAGACAACCAGCGAACTTCTGTGTGCAGAAGTAAATGTTGATGTTCTGAACCCATCTCTTGGCACAGCAACTTGAACATTCTTGAGTTCAGTGGTCGGGCTTTGATGAAGTTGATCACTTTTACAGCCTGGTTGAGGGTCTCGTGCAGATGTGCGTTCATCCTTTTCGATGCAAGAGCTTGCCTGTGAATGATGCAGTGTAACCACTTCACCTTTGGATTTTTGTTCTTTATCCATGCCATGAGCCCATTATTCTTCCCTGTTAGGGCGGCAGCTCCATCACTGCAAACTGATAGACACCAGTCCCACAAGATGCCCCCTTCTGCGAAGAATTTGTCAATCACCTTGAATAGTTCTTCTCCTGTTGTTCTTGACTGTAGGTTTTGACAAAACAGAATATTTTCTCTTATGTCAGAACAATCTGGATATCGAACAAAGACGATCACCTGGGTTTCACCTGACACATCCGTGCTTTCGTCAAGCTGTAACGCAAACATCTTCGTCAACTTTATTTGCTCAATAACCTGCATGACAATATCGCTTGCAATGTCTTCTATCCTTCTTGAAATGGTATTGTTCGACACAGGTATAGACTGAAGGGCAGTAGCAGTTTTCGTGTCAAACATTATTTCACTGACTTTCACTAGTGCTGGTAATATCAGACATTCGGCGATGGTGTGCGGTTTTTTCTGTTTCGCAACTAAATATGAAACAGCATACGGAGCCCGGAGAGCCTTTGAAGAAACTGATGCCACTTTTGCAATTTCCAAACAGTTACTAGCAAATGCTTCTTGTTTACGCTTGAAAAACTCTATGGGCTTACCGACATGAGAAGGGTGCACAGTACTGAGATGCCGGTTCATATGCGCAGGTTTCATGGAACTGTTGGCCAAGACTTGACCACAAAGAACGCACTGTGCATTCACTGGATCAGACTTTGTCGCACTAAATCCGAGCCCTAGGTATTCTGACAAATATCGACGCACTTTGACCGATGATTCGTCATATTTCTTCTTCTTAGGTGCAGGTTCAGAGTTTCGGGTACCATCATTCGGCTTCTTGTTATTCCTGATCAGGAATCTATCCATCTTTGTTTGCAACCACAATTCACGAACTTCGTGTTTCAACAGATGACAAGATACTGAACCCGCTGAGTTTAAATCGAGACCTTACGGCTGTGGAGAAAAATTAGCGGGTTACTGAAAGCGAAAGTTTTGAAAATGAGTCTGAAATTACGTACAATGGGTTATGTTATCTGATTTTGAGGGAAATGTTGGAACTGAGTCAGAAACAAGTTTTAAAGATGTAGACTAAATTAATTTTGGGACCTTCGCGTACCCCCTGCGAGGGTTTCGCGTACCCCCTGGGGTACGCGTACCACCGGTTGGGAACCACTGGCCTAAACAATATCCGACTTTAATTTCAATTTTTTTTTTAATTTCAACTTTATGTATATCTCGAATACGAGACAAGGCTTTTCAAAAGTCTTTATTGTATCATTTCCCGCATAGGACTGTCGTATAGCTCAAGATATATGCAACTTTATTATTTTTGACTTTATGCATGCCCCAATACTAAGCAATACTTGCATAACCCAATACTAAGCATACTTTTCAAGTGCCTTTATGATATAATTTCCCGTATAGGACTGTCGTATAATCGCTCAAGATATTTACGACTTTATTATTTTTGTCTTCATTCACAACCAAATACTAAGCAATGATTTTCAAGGGGATTTATTGCATCATTTCCCTTATAGGGCTCTCTAAACATCGCTAAAAATACATACGACTTTGTTAATTTCAACTTTATGCGTATCCCCAATACGAAACAATTCTTTTCAAAAGGCTTTATTGTATCATTTCCCGTTGTACGACTTTATTATTTTTTATGCATACCTCAATATTGAGCAATACTTTTCAACGGGCTTCATTGCATCATTTCGCTCGTAGGACTCTCTCATCATCGCTTAAAATATATACGACTTTATTAATGTTAACTTTTTGCATATCATTTATTTTATCATTTTCCTCTTTGGGTTGTAATATCATCGCATAAAATATATATGACTTCATTGTTTTCAACTTTATATATACCCCAATACTAAGCAATACTTATAAATTGTCTGTAATTAACTTCCTCATAGCTGACTATGACGACTTCTACAAGTTCGTGGATGACCTGTGATTTCACAAAAGAGTGCGCGGAGCTAAATCTTGAGATTAATGTGAACAAGTCGAAGATAGTGCGCTTTAACCCGCTAAAAAGTTAAAAACCCGCTAAAACCCGCTAAAAATGTTATGGAACCAAATGTCCCATTTCTTGTAACAAACAGTATCAAGATCCTTGGAGTTACTTTCTCCAATGACTTCAGCTTTGCCGCACATATTGAAAACGTGGTTAAAAGTGCAAACGCTAGTCTACAGACTTTAAACGGTATGCGTAGGTTCAGTGCAAACACAGAGAGTATTAAGTATGCATACATAGCGTATGTCCGCCCCATTCTGGAATATGTGTGCCCTGTTTGGGTGCCCTCGGCACTTAGAACAGTGTATCTTTGAGCTTGAATCAGTTCAGAAGCGAGCGGTATCGATCATCTTGGGCCGCCGTGACAACCCCTACGAAAAGGCTCTGGAAGTGCTAGGTCTACCGTCACTCCAAAACCGTACGAAACTCTGATAATGAGTTTTGGAAAGTTCTTGCTTTCTAAATCTCAGCACCGTGACATTCTACCTGATCAACCTCTACCATCAAGAACGAGAAAACAAGATAAGTTAGTTCCCGTTAAAGCTAGAACAAACCGATATGTTAATTCTTTCGTCCCGGTTTTCGTCAAAATGTACAATAAGAGTTAATATTTATAGTTTGATTCATATTTACAAGTGTAGTTTGATTTTGAATATGTTGTAAAGAAACACAAATCAGCGATGGCTGTCAAGTTTCTGCTATTAAACCTGTCTACTACTACTACTACTACTTATTATTAGCTCAAGATATATACGACTTTATTCTTTTTGACTTTATTCATGCCCCAATACTAAGCAATTATTTTCAAAGGGCTTTATTGCTCAATAGTAACCGAAACTCTAAATAACAGAATTTCGATACCAATAGTTACGTCCCAAGAATTACATTTTAATGCTGATTTTAAATATATAAGTTTTGTCAAGTTTAGCCTTACCCATCAAAAGCTAGAAGCCTGAGAAAATTTGCCTCATTTTAGAAATTAGGGGGAAATACCCCCTAAAGGTCATAGAATCTTAACGAAGATCACACCATCATATTCAGCGTATCAGACAACCCTACTGTAAGAGTTTCAAGCTCCTATGTACAAAATGTGGAATTTTGTATTTTTTGCCAGAAGACAGATTACGGATGCGTATGTATTTTTTTTTTTCCAGGGGTGATCATATCAACCAAGTTGTCTTAAAATGTTGCGAGAGGGCTTATTCTAATGGAAAATAAAAGTTCTAGTGCCCTTTTTGAGACATTCAAAAAATCGAAGGGCACCTAAGCGCCCTTCCACGCATATTTTTGTCCCCGAAGTCACCGGATCAAAATTTTAAGATATCTACTCTGTTCAGTCTAGTCAAAATCTCATAACTATGTCTTTGGGGACGACTTAATCCCCCAAAGTCCCCAGGGGAGAGGTTGTAAGTTACAAACTTTGACCATTGTTTACATATAGTAATTGATGTGTACAGACGTTTTCAGACGGACTTTTTGCGTTGGGATGGGAGTGGGTAGAAGGAGAGGGTTACATTGGAGGATCTTTCCATGGAGGAATTGATCATGAGGGAAGAGAGTTTACATCAAGGGGGCGCAGGATTTTCTAGTATTATTTAAGAAAATAGTGAGAAACCAAATAAATAAAATTTTCATGTGGAAATAATGAGTAGCTTCAAAACTTAAAACAAAAATAAAATATTACGTATATAAAGGAGTTTGTCTCCTCCACAATACCTTGCTCTTCACGCTAAAGTATTTCAATATTTTCAACTATTTGTTCTACGGCCTTTGTGATTCAGGGGTCATTCTTGAAGATTTGAGATAAATTCAAGCTTTAGAGTAAAGAACGAGGTGTTGACGAGGTGGCAAACCCCCTCTAACACGTAATAAATATACACAAATATAGAAGTTCGTTACGTAAGTTAATTGGTGAGGCACGTATTTTTATTTCTAACAAAAAAATTTCGTACAAAAAAAATCTAGTTGCATTTGTAAAAAAAAAAAAAAAAAAAAAAAAAAAAAAAAAACGGAGACCTATGAGAAAGTCACGTAGCAAAAAAATTAATGTACAAATTTTATTTCAATTATTCAGGTGCGGTGAGCCAAAATCAAAACATGCATTAATTCAAAAACGTTCAGAAATTAAATAAAAAAACAGGTTTTTTGAAACTCCAAGTTAGGAGCGACATTAAAGCTTAAAAGGAACAGAAATTGCTCCGTATATGAAAGGGTCTGCCCCTCTGCAACGCCTCTCTCTGTACGCTGAAGTTTGTTTATTGTTTTTAAAAGTAGACCGTATGAAAACAAGAAAGAAAATAATGAACTCGTTTTTTCACCTATTTGATTTTTCTCTCTTAATTTATTTTTTTCTTTCTTGTTGCATGCGTCATGCATAGCCAATATGGTCTCAGAACTTATTTAAGAACTAGAGTTGTGACAGAGTCAAAATTTAGCGTAAAGAGTGAGGCTTTGAGGAAGGGACAACCCCTTTCATATACGGAGTAATTTCTAATCGTTTTAAGTTTTGATGTCTTTCCTTATTTGGAGTTAAAAAAAAACTTGTTTTTTTATTTAATTTCACTCATAGTGCTTTCTCATCATTATTTAAAATGTATATACCTTTATTAATTTCAACTATATACATATCCCCAATAGTAAGCAATACTTTTAAAAAGACTTTTATTGCATAATCAAACAGTTCGTGGTAACGAACTGTAGTAAGGAGCGACCCGGCTCAATAGTAACCAAAACTCTAAAAAATGGAATTTTGATACCAATAGCTACATCAAAAGAATCGCATTTTAATGCTGGTTTTAAATATATAAGTTTCATCAAGTTTAATCTTACCCATCAAAAGTTACGAGCCTGAGAAAATTTGCGTTATTTTAGAAAATAGGGGGAAACGCCCCCTAAAAGTCATATAATCTTAACGAAAATCACACCATCAGATTCAGCGTATCAGAGAACCCTACTGTAGAAGTTTCGAGCTCCTATCTACAAAAATGTGGAATTTTGCATTTTTTGCCAGAAGGCAGATCACGGATGCGTGTTTATTTGTTTTTTTGTTTTTTTGTTTTTTTGTTTTTGTTTTTGTTTTTTCCCCAGGGGTGATCGTATCGACCCAGTTGTCCTAGAATGTTGCAAGAGGGCTCATTCTAACGGAAATGAAAAGTTCTAGTGCCCTTTTTAAGTGACCAAAAAAATTTGTAACTTGTAATTTGTAACTTGTTGCCCCCCCCCGTGGGAGGGGCAACAAGTTACAAACTTTGACCTGTGCTTACATATAGTAATGGTTATTGGGAAGTATACAGGCGTTTTCAGGAGGTTTTTTTGGTTTTTGGGAGGGGTTGAGAAGAGGGGGATATGCTGGGGGAACTTTCCTTCGAGAATTTGTAATAGGAGAAGAAAATTTCCATGAAGGGAGAGCAGGATTTACTAGCATTATTTTAAAAAAAAACAATTAAAAAATAAAAGTGAAAAAGCTTTTTCAGCTGGAAGTAAGGAACAGCAATAAAACTTAAAACAAACAGAAATTATTACCCATTTGAGGGGCTCACCTCCTTCTAATACCTCGCTCTTTACGCTAAAGTATTTTCGGTAATTTCATCTACTTATTCTACGGCTTTTGTGATTCAGGGGATCATTCTTAATGAATTGGGATAAAATTTAAGCTTTAGTGTAAAGAGCGAGGTACTGACGATGGGGCGAATCCCCTCATATATGTAATAAAAACATGAGAATACAAAAGTTCTTTACGTAAGCTAATTTATAAGTTACGTAAATCTTTTACCAATAAAAAGATTCGTAAAAAATTAAAAGTTCTAGTTGCCTTTTTAATTAACCAAAAAATCGGGGGGCAACTAGGCTTCGTCCCCCGCTCTTTTTTCTCAAAATGATTCGATCAAAATTATGAGAAAGCCATTGAGCCAAAAAAAAAAAATATGCAAATTTCGTTTTGATTATTCCTCTGCGGAGAGCCAAAATCAAAACATGCATTGATTCAAAAACGTTCAGAAATTAAATAAAAAAAAACAAGTTTTTTCAACTGAAAGTAAGGAGTGACATCAAAACTTAAAACGCACAGAAATTACTTCGTATATGAAAGAGGCTGCTTCCTCATCAACGCCCCGCTCTTTACGCTAAAGTTTTTTACTGTTTTAGAAAGAAGAATTGAGAGAAAGAGTCAAACTTTAGCGTAAAGAGCGGGGCGTTGATGAGGAAGCAGCCTCTTTCATATACGAAGTAATTTCTGTGCGTTTTAAGTTTTGATGTCACTCCTTACTTTCAGTTGAAAAAACTTGTTTTTTTTATTTAATTGCCCTCATAGGCCTGTTTTATCATCGCTTAAAATACATATGACAATGAATTTCAACTTTATGCATACCTCACTACTAAGCAATACTTTTCAAAATGCTTTATTGTATCATTTCCCCCATTGGGTTGTCGCTTCATTGCTTAAAATATATTTGACTTTATTAATTTCAACTTTATGTATACCCCAATACTAAAAAATGCTTTTCAAAAGCCTTTATTATATCATATCCCGCATAGGACTGTCGTATCCTCGCTCAAAATATATATACGACTTTGTTATTTCCGACTTCATGCATACCCCAACACTAAGCAATACTTTTCAAAGGGCTTTACTTAATCATTTCCCTCATAGGGCTGTCTAATCATCGCATAAAATATATATGACTTTATTAATTTCGACTTTATGCATATCCTCAATGCGAAACACTGCTTTTCAAAGGCCTTTACTTAATCATTTCCCTTATAGGGCTATCTAATCATCGCATAAAATATAGATAGATAGATAGATAAGTGTATTTCAAAAACCCGTGGGCCATATACACAAAAATATAAATAAATAACAAACAAGCAAGGAAATTAACAACAGTACGAGCACGCACAAAAAACAGAATTCAACGCAAAAAGTACCTAATCTAACTACAAAAGAAATTAATCATATAGAACTTTTTCTTCTTATTAAAGATTTATCTATATATACTCCCACTCGAAATATTGTGGTTGGGTTACTATTTTGTAGAATACCCGGAAGCATCAAATTAACCCCATGCAAATAAATTTCCCGTAAATCCAAGAGCACCGGGCATTTCCGGAGAAAATGATCCAAGTCTTCATCGTCATCTTTACAAAGGGGACAAACATACCGCCTATCAGGACCAACTATCATTTTATTTTTGTCGAAAGTTTTTTGCCTGTTCTGGATTGGAAGACAATTTGCCCTAAGCTGAATCCAACGACGTAGAATCATAGCCGGTAAGTTAAATTTAAAATAAACTTCCTCCCCAAAACTAGGTTTTGCCTGATTATAATGTTGCAGGGTTGTAGAATAAAAAACCAGCCCTTGCCAATACTGAAATTCCTGACACTCTAATATAAATCGTACCTGGCTTTCTAAATTTGTTGGTACATCACGAGAGCAAAGACCATTATTCCATAAATAAGGCATTCCTACTTTTTCTAGTAATGATTTAATTTGGGATGGCCACGAGGTTTTTAAACCACATTTCAACATCTCTTCATATGCCGCTCTTACTAGTCTATCTTCATTACTCTTAGTTAACTTCAGCCAGAATCTAAGCATTAAAATATACCTACGTAGCTTTAAAGAAAACAGGCCCATATCACCTTTCAGAATCTGTGAATGAGTTGTCTGATGTAGACCAAACACTCTTTTATAATACTGGAGCTGAAGGGACTCCAGTTGCTGCACCGTTTCTCCACCCCATATCTCTGCTCCATATTCTATCACGGGTAAAATTTTTGTGTTAAATATTCTTTTATGCATTTTTAGGTTTTTGATCCCCATTATCGTCGGGTTTCTAAATATAGCTGACATGGCCACCCTACCTCTCTTAATTATTTCATCAACATGACTCCTTAGGCTTCCATTTTCCGATAAGATAAAGCCTAAATATTTTATTCTTTTACTTATAAATAGTTCCTTATTATTAAATTTAAATGTATATTTTTCATCGTCCCCAACCTTCCTTTTTTTTAAAAATAACAACTTCGCTCTTTTCAGTATTCAGCCTTAACTTTTTTATATGCAAATATTCTTCTATGAGATTCAAAAGAGTCTATAGATGTTGCGGTTTATTAGCCACCAAAGAAATATTATCTGCAAATAATAAGAGAGATAATTTTTGAGTCCCTAGGCTAACTTTCGGAGCCCATCTATTCTCTAGAAAATTAACAACATCATTAATAAAAATATTAAACAACTTAGGTGAAAGGGTGCTGCCCTGTTTTACTCCCCGCTTAATATCAAAAAGCTTCGAAAACTTATTACCAACTTGAATGATTCCACTCACACAAGTATACATGCTCACTATCAATCTAACAAATGAATGGGGAAGGCCAATATTTAGCATGGCATCCTTCAATAACTCTCTGTCGACACTATCAAAAGCCTTATGGAGATCCAGAAATCCCACATAAAGACAAGTTTTACCCTTTCCATATTTATCTATTAATGCCTTTAAAATAAACACACTATCTGTCGTCCCATACCCTGTCCTGAAACCTCCTTGTTCCTCATGTATTAAATTATTTTTATTTAACCAATTGGAAAGCCTGGTATCTAATATTTTCTCCAAAACCTTACTTAAAGCAGGGACAAGTGCTATTAAACGATAATTTTCATGAGCCTTCGGGTTTCCTCTCTTAAAAAGTGGTATAAACAATGATGTCTTCCAAGCGCTTGGCCATTGCCCTGACCTTAACACCTTATTACAAAGAAGAACAATTATCGGCATCAAAATGGAAAGAAAATTCTTAAATAACAATATTGGTATACCATCAACACCCGCAGCAGTACCACCTTTTAAATTCTTAAATATTGACTTAATCTCTTGGCCATTCACATCACCAACTAAATCGTAATCATGTTCTCTCATGGGATAAATAACCATCTCTGGGGTATGCGCTACCTCCTGAAGATCTGCACAAACACCTTCTAAATTATTTAGGTAATCAGGCCATGAATCAGCTTCCGGAACAGCCTGGGTATTAACATTTCTCCTTCCACTATCGTTCTTTATATAGCCCCAAAAGTTTTTAAAATCTTAATTTCTAAAATCATCAGCAATAGCCAGTTTCTTCTTATTCTCGTACTCTTTTTTTTTCTTTTTATTAAACTTTTATATTCTCTTCTTTTATCTTTATATTTAGCCAATTTTAGACTTTGATCTTCCGCGCTATCAAATTCATTCAAATGATTTAATAAATATTTTGCTTCTTCTTTCATTAACTTGCAATCCAAGTCAAAATATCCCTCATTCTTTTTTAATTTTTTAGTCAGGCCACATGATTCTGCACAACTGCCCATTATTTCATTTAACAGCATAATTACACTATGTGCATCTTTTTCATTGTCTTCTAACGCTTTCAACTTATCTTTTACCTGCGAGTCCAAGAGCTCCCTTCTAAATGCCTCAATATCTTTATCTGTTAAATCATTTCTAATTCGTTTTTCTAAACCTATTTTTCTATAATCCGCATTATAGAAATTTCTTACTCGTGAACCGTGGTTCACAAACTGCCCAATCTTTACCTCAAGCATAATAGCTCTATGATCAGATCCAACTAAATCTAATACTCCCATATTTATTGATTCAGGTACAAATTGCGTATTAATTAGCACATAATCTACAACACTTGGAGTTGGACCCGAAAGGCAAGTGAACTCGCCCCTGCCCTTATCATTCCCAAACCTACCATTCGCAATCATCAGACCATGTTCCCCACAAAACAACAGGAGCTTTCTTCCCCATACATTTATTTTTCTTTTTTATCCTTGTTTCTTCGTGGTATTCTACAACAAATTGGACAAAATCACCTAAATCTGGGATCAACACATCTGGGATCTCAGCCTCCAGGCCGGTATAAGCATTGAAATCCCCCATTAATACACAATCCAGATCTTTATAACTTTCTTGTATTAACGAAAATTCTTCTCCTAAAATTTCCCAAGTATTTTCTCGATTGTACGAACTATTCTGTGGAGGTATATACACTACAACCAAAATTAATTTCTTCCCACATTTCAAATAAATAGACAGCCAAAACAAGTTTTCAGATCTACTAGTAATTCTCTCATAGCCGTCAATAGCAGATGCTTTAACCAAAACCAAAATGCCACCATAATGTCTATTATTTCTTGCTACATTACGCACGGTCTATATACCCGGGGAGAGGTGATATAAGAGAACAATCGTTCCATGTTTCAATAAGCGAAATCACATCAAACGAAAATAAATCGTCATATAAATAGGTCAACTTATCACGTAATCCTCGTATGTTCCATGACACTAGACTCAGTATATGGCCCTCTATATCCTATGTTTCTACGCCTTCTGTTAGCACGTTAACATCGCTAGCCTTTGGTTGAGATTGCTCGTTACTAGTCTTGGTCGGGGGAAAGGCAACATGATAATACTCACGAGTGCAGTTATTTATATCCGCTAACTCACTTCGGTGTTTATTGTCATAAAAATCACGTGAAAAACCACCACGATGTCTTTCATTAAACTTCTTTCTTGTCGAATGGCTTCCTTTGGGTGCTACATTACGAGTACCTGGTCGAAACAAGTCATTTGGGCTGACAATAGCACTAGCAGGTCTTTTAGCTGTCGATACTGCCTGAGGAGTGCTAGTCGATGGCACTAATGTCTCAGTATCACTATCACTGGCATCACTAACTAGCCTCATCGGAATATTATTGGGATCATTTGGGAGCCTAGCACTAAAGGGTGGACCAGAATTTTGTACTGGCTTCAAATTACGCTTAATCTCGACTATTGAATTTCCATCATACCTGAATATTCGGCCTTCGATGAATAGTTTGTCACCTCGTAATTTTGCATCACGGCCATCATTTTGCGCAGTAGTCAACATTTCCTTTAAATATTTACGGGCCTCCCTTTGTATAGCTGTGTAATCCGGAGCCACCGAAAAACCAAACCTTCTTAATACGGAGCTGTTTCTTAAAATATAGTCTCTGATTTCAACCGAGTTTAGCTTTACTACTATCGGCCCTGATTTCAATCTAAAAATGTCACGTATATCACTTTGATTTATTCCGAGAGACGGCATAGTACGATTTAATAATCCCGTTATTTCTTGCTTCAGAGTATAATCTCCGAGTTGTTGAGGGGTGTAATTATAGAAGATTAAATTCGTTCTTTTCTGCTCTGTTTCGAGCTTATTGGCTCGTTCATAAGAGACTGCTAGGTTCGATTTCACATTTTCCAGCTCTTTTTTAATTTCATCATTTGTCTTAGCATTGTTAGATAACTGCGTAATAATGTTACTTAACTGTACTTGTATGGCATCAATGCTATCCGAAAGTTCAGGAATCGTATTAACTTTCTGCGAAAGCACCGGTAATAAATCCAGTTTAAAATTAATTTCTTGCAAGAACTGGGCACTTTGCATTTTCTCGGCCTCTCGTGTTTGGACCGCCATTTACACCCTTATAAACTTATCAAAGTGCAAAATGTAAAACCTTTATCACTCCTTGATTTGATCCAGTATCGTTAATTAGCAATAAGACTTTTTTTTCACCATTCGAAAAAATCACAATATTGGCTCAAAGCCACGCGGGAGAGAAACGTTATTTCAATCTTGGTTTAAACTAGTTAGTTACACAATTTGTCTAAATGTAAGCATGGATGTTATCCGAAAGAAATGAAATCTGGTTTTGTTGTTAACTCCTTGAACTCTGAATGAAAACTGACTTTATTTATTATATACGACTTTATTAATTTCGACTTTATGCATATCCTCAATACGAAACAGTGCTTTTCAAAAGGCTCTATTGTATCATTGCCCGCATAGGACTGTCGTATAATCGCTCAAGATATGCAGGACTTCTTTATTTTTGACTCTATTGATACCTCAATATTAAGCAATACTTTTCAAAGGGCTTTACTTAATCATTTCCCTCATAGGGCTGCCTAATCATCGCATAAAATAGGTACGACTTTATTAATACCGACTTTATGCATATCCTCAATATGAAACAGTGCTTTTCAAAAGGCTCTATTGTATCATTGCCCGCATAGGACTGTCGTATAATCGCTCAAGATATGCAGGACTTCTTTATTTTTGACTCTACTGATACCTCAATATTAAGCAACACTTTTCAAAGGGGTTTACTTAATCATTTCAAACAGTTCGTGGTAACGAACTGTAGTAAGGAGCGACCCGGCTCAATAGTATCGAAAAGTCTAAAAATGGAATTTTGGTACCAATAGCTACATAAAAAGAATCGCATTTTAATGCTGATTTTAAATATATAAGCTTCATCAAGATTAGTCTTACCCATCAAAAGTTACGAGCCTGAGAAAATTTGCGTTATTTTAGGAAATAGGAGGAAACACCCCCTAAAAGTCATAGAATCTTAACGAAAATCACACCATCAGATTCAGCGTATCAGAGAACCCTACTGGAGAAGTTTCAAGCTCCTATTTACAAAAATGTGGAATTTTATGTTTTTTGCCAGAAGGCAAATCACGGATGCGTGTTTATTTGTTTGTTTTTTTCCCCAGGGGTGATCGTATCGACCCAGTTGTCCTAGAATGTTGCGAGAGGGCTCATTCTAACGGAAATGAAAAGTTCTAGTGCCCTTTTTAAGTGACCAAAAAATTGGAGGGCACCTAGGCCCCCTCCCACGCTAATTATTTTCCCAAAGTCAACCGATCAAATTTCTGAGATAGCCATTTTATTCAGCGTAGTCAAAAAACCTTATAACTATGTCTTTGGGGATGACTTACTCCCCCACAGTCTCCGTGGGAGGGGTTACAAGTTCAAAACTTTGACCAGTGCTTACATATAGTAATGGTTATTGGGAAGTGTACAGGTGTTTTCAGGAGGATTTTTTGGTTGGAGGCAGGGGTTGAGAAGAGGGGGATATGCTGGGGGAACTTTCCATCGAGGAATTTGTCATGGGGGAAAAATGTCCATGAAGGGAGCGCAGGATTTACTAGCATTACTTAAAAAAAAAACAATGGAAAAATAAATATGAAAAAGTGTTTTTCAGCTGGAAGTAAGCAGCAGCATTAAAACTTAAAACGAACATAAATTATTACCCATATGAGGGGCTCACCTCCTCCTAATACCTCGCTCTTTACGCTAAAGTATTTTTAGTATATTCAACTATTTATTCTGCGGCTTTTGTGATTCAGGGGTCATTCTTAATGAATTGGGACAAAATTTAAGCTTTAGTGTAAAGAGTGAGGTACTGACGAGGGGGCGAACCCCCTCATATATATAATAAAAACATGAGAATACAAAAGTTCTTTACGTAAGCTAATTTATAAGTTACGTATATCTTTTACTTATAAAAAGATTCGTAAAAAATTAAAAGTTCTGGTTGCCTTTTTAATTAACCGAAAATCGGAGGGCAAATAGGCTTCCTCTCCCGATTTTTTTTCTCAAAAACATTCGATCAAAATTATGAGAAAGCCATTTAGCCAAAAAAAATAAATATACAAATTTCGTTTTAATTATTCCTCTGCGGAGAGCCAAAATCAAAACATACCTTGATTCAAAAACGTTCAGAAATTAAATGAAAAAACAAGTTTTTTAAATGAAAGTAAGGAGCGACATTAAAACTTAAAACGTACAGAAATTACTCCGTATATGAAAGGGGCTTTTCCTTCTCAACGCCCCGCTCTTTACGCTAAAGTTTTTTACTGTTTTAAAATGTAGAGTTAAGAGAAAGAGTCAAACTTTGGCGTAAAGAGCGGGGCGTTGAGAAGGAAAAGACCCTTTCATATACGGAGTAATTTCTGTTCGTTTTAAGTTTTAATGTCGCTCCATACTTTCATTTAAAAAACTTGTTTTTTTTATTTAATCCCTCATACGGCTGTCTAATCATCGCATAAAATATATACGACTTTATTAATTTCAACTTAATGAATATTCCCAATAAGAAATAATGCTTTTCAAAAGCTTTATTGTTTCATTTTACGCATAAGACTGTCGTATAATCGCTCAAGATTTATACGATTTTTTTTATCTTTGTCTTCATTCATACCCCAATACTAAGCAAAACTTGTCAAAGAATTCTATTGCATAATTTCCCTCATAAGACTGTCTCATCATCGCCTAAAATATTTACGAGTTTATTAATTTAAACTTAATGCATATTCCCAATACGAAATAAATTTTTTCAAAAAGCTTCATTGTTTCATTTTAAGCGTAGGACTGTCGTATAATCGCTCAAGATATATACGACTTTATTATTTTTGGCTTCCTTCATACCCCAATACTAAGCAAAACTTTTCAAAGGACTTCATCGCATCTTTTCCTTTATAGGCCTGTCTCATCATCGCTTAAAATATATACGACTTTATTAATTTCAACTTAATGCACATTCCCAATACGAAATAATGCTTTTCAAGAAGTTTTATTGTTTCATTTTACGCATAGGACTGTCGTATAATCGCTCAAGATATATACGACTTTTTTATTTTTGTCTTCATTCATACCCCAATACTAAGCAAAACTTTTCAAAGATCTTTATTGCATAATTTCCCTCATAGGCCTGTCTCATCATCGCCTAAAATATATACGACTTTATTAATTTCAACTTAATGCATATTCCCAATACGAAAATACCCAATACGTACAATACTAAGCAAAACTTTTCAAAGGACTTTATCGCATCTTTTCCTTTATAGGCCTGTCTCATCATCGCTTAAAATATATACGACTTTATTAATTTCAACTTAATGCATATTCCCAATACGAAATAATGCTTTTCAAGAAGCTTTATTGTTTCATTTTACGCATAGGACTGTCGTATAATCGCTCAAGATATATACGATTTTATTTTTTTTGTCTTCATTCACACCCAAATACTAAGCAAAACTTTTCAAAGGACTTTATTGCATCATTTCCCTCAGAGGGCTGTCTCATCATCGCTTAAAATATATATGACTTAATTTCAACTTAATGCGTATCCTTATTAGTAAGCAATACTTTTAAAAAGGCTTAATGCATCATGTTCCTCATATGCCTGTTGAACCATCGCTTAAAATACATACGGCTATTAATTTTAATTACTACTCATAGGCCTCTCGCATCATCGTTTAAAATACATATGACTATTAATTTCAAGTTTATGCATATCTCACTACTATGCAATACTTAATCCAATTTGAAATCAAATGAAACCGTTTACTATATCTTGTTAATGGTGTCCAGACAGGTATTTGTAAATGAGCTGCCTGCTTGATTATGCAAATGAATTATCTCTTGTGTTATGATTATGTAAGTAGATCAATACTGTAGTTTAGTATAGGTAAGCATTAGTGCATCAGGAGTCTAAGCGCTGGAGCTAGAACGCCTAATGTGGAACTTTATATGTTTTGCCAGAAGAAAGATCACGGATGTGTGCTTATTTTTTTTTCCAGGGGTGATCGTATCGACCCAGTGGTCCCAGAATTTTGCAAGAAGGCTCATTCGAAAGGAAGTCAAAAGTTCTAGTTCCCTTATTAAGTGAACAAAAATATCGGAGGGCAACTAGGCCCCCTCCCATGATCATTTTTCTCATCAAATGACTATCAAAATTTGATAGTCATTTATTTCAGCATAGTCGAAATATCTAATGACTATGTCTTTTAGGACGACTTAATCCCCCACAGTCCCCTTGGGATGGGCTGCAAGTTATGTTCTTTGCCCATTGTTTAGATATAGTATTGGTTATTGCTAAGTATACAGACGTTTTCAGGGGGATGCTTTCTGGTGGGAGGGAGGGATCTGGGGGATTGGGTTACGTGGGGGGATCTATCCATGGAGGAATTTTTCATTGGGGAATAGAATTTCCATGAAGGGGGTGCTGGATTCTTCAGCATAATTTAAAAAACAATAAGAAATTAAATATAAAAAACAAGTTTTTTCAACTGAAAGTAAGGGGTAACATTAAAAATAACAACGAACAGAAATTATTTTGTAGGTGAGGTCGTTCTTCCCCTCCTCAATACCCCATTCGTTACGCTAAAGGATTTTTAGTTATTTCAAAAGGGCTATTTATCCTAGTTAAACGGCCTTCGTGATTCAGGAGTCATTTGTAAAGAATTGGAACACAATTTGAATTTTAGCGTTAAGAGCGAAGTATTGACAAGAAGGCAAACCCCTCATATTACGTACATAAGAAAGTTCCCTCTCTCGTCAATACCTCGCTCTTTACGCTAAAGTTCAAATTTTTTTAAATAATTACCGATATATACAATAATTTTATTTTCAATTTCATCTTAAAAATCTTTATAACTATGATATTTATGTGATAATAGACAAAAGGTATTGTATGTCTTCGGCTTGTGGTTGTTAATAACAAAAAAAAAAAAAAGTTTTTTCCAACTGAAAGTAAGGACTAACATTAAAACTTGAAACGAACATAAATTATTACGCATATCTTATAAAGATATTTTCTTTCATTCATCTTAGTCATTAATTACTCCGTATATGGAAAGGGCTTTTCCTCCTCAACGCCCCGCTATTTTAAAAAGTAGTGTTAAGAGAAAGAGTCAAACTTTAGCGTAAAGGGCGGGGCGTTGAGGAGGAAAAGCCCTTTTCATGAATGGAGTAACCTCTGTTCGTTTTAAGTTTTAATGTTGCTCCTTATTTTAGTTAAAAAAAAACTTGTTTTTTTATTTAATTTAAGTAAAAGTCGAGTACCAGCACTTATATTTATGATTGTTCAATGTGTATCTATTGTTTATGACGTATTGTGCATTGTTTTTAAATTCAACAAGTAGCGTGTTTGTTACATAGTTACTTTTCTTCAGCACCGCAGGAATAGCACCTACTTCAGTAGCAACCCCTCTGCCCCCCCCCAAGTGAAAACACTGTAGATACGCCACTGGCTGTCAAAGAGCCTAGACTGAATTTTTAGAGAATAATTTAAGTTTTATTTTTGAGAGGAGGTATAAAACTAAATTAAACACCACTATTTGTGCCCAAATAGAATGAATCCCCGCAGTAGCTAAATATTTGTAGGTAATAGGCTTGGGACTGTCTGTTTAGGATTTCGACTCTTGTTGATAGAAGAGCATCGCCAAGCGCTAAAAACCATGTTGTGACCAAGATTGGCCCAGGATTGCATAAAGCGGGCATTCATACTGAAGATCCCAGGGACTCCTTGCTGTCCGGTTCTGAGTCGACTTAGGCACTTTGGTGTACACTTGAGAAGATATGTTGATCCCCGTCCTGCACTGGCATCCGGGATCATTGCCTTTCCTGGGGCCAAAATAATTTCAGTGATTTAACGGACATGAAAATTAGAACTTTGAACGTTACGACGTTAAAAATTGACTATCATATCGACATTTTGACTGACGAATTCAGACGATTCGAGCTGGACTTATTAGGAGTTTCAGAAAATCATATTCCAGGGGGTAGGAAGCATGAAACTAAGTGGTTTAGAATTTGTTTGCTCAGGCAGGAAGGATTGGATACAGAGATAGGGAGTAGGGCTCATGATAAAAAAGGAAGCTACTTAATCTTGATTAGGCTGGTAAGGTATTTATAATAGAAAACTAATTATTCATTTTATGACTAAAAAGTTCAGGATATCAGATATAGCAGTATATGCCCCTGCTCAACCAACTGATGGAGATTCTAGTGATTCAGATGAATTTTACTTACAGTTACAGGAGCAGATAGACAGGGTCCCGGATAGAAATATGGTGTTTCTACTTGGAGATTTTAACACCCAGGTCGGTCGATAGGGATCGATGGTATCCTAGCCTAGGTAAATTTTGTGTAGGAAAAGAAAACAGTAATGGCCTCTGACTTTTGCAATTTTGTATGTACAACAATTTAGTTAAAACCAATACGGTGTTTGGTCGTAAAATGGACGATAAGTTGACATGGTATTCAGGTGATGATAAGACGGCAAACCTTATCGATCATGTTATAGTAAACCAAAGACAAGCACTATCAATTCAAGATATTTGTGTATATAAGAATGCTGTTATTGATCTTCAAACAGCTCGTCGTAACGAACAGTTTGGAGCAACCCGGCTCAATAGTAACCGAAACTCTAAAAAATGGATACCAATATTTTGATACCAATAGTTGCATCAAAAGAATCATATTTTAATGCTGATTTTAAATATATAAGCTTTATTTAGTTTAGTCTTACCAATCAAAAGTTACGACCCTGAGAAAACTTGCCTTATTTTAGAAAATAGAGGGAAAAACCCCCTAAAAGTCATAGAATCTTAAATCACACCATCGCATTCAGCGCATCAGAGAACCCTATAGTAAAATTTTCAAGCGCCTATCTACAAAAATGTGGAACTTTATATTTTTTGCCAGACGACCGATCACGGGTGCGTGTTTATTTGTTTGTTTTTCTTTTTTCTTCTTTTTTTAGGTGTGATTGTATCGACCCAGTAGTCCTAGAATGTCACGAGAGGGCTAATTCTAACGGAAATTAAAGGTTCTAGTGCTCTTTTTAAGAGCACAAAAAAAGCATGTTACAGCACATACAGCATATAAAAAACATGTTTTTTTAACTGCAAGTAAGGAGCGACATTAAAACTTTAAACAAACAGCAATTATTCCGTATATGAAAGGGGTTGTTTTACGCTAAAGTTATTTTATTGTTTTAAAAAGTTG
The DNA here is from genome assembly GCF_032884065.1 of Artemia franciscana. Taxonomy (NCBI): domain Eukaryota; kingdom Metazoa; phylum Arthropoda; class Branchiopoda; order Anostraca; family Artemiidae; genus Artemia; species Artemia franciscana. The sequence continues at coordinate 30,517,931 of NC_088868.1, read as the reverse complement.
TGACAGAGTCAAACTTTAGCGTAAAGACCTGGGCGTTGAGGAGTGGACAACCCCTTTCACATACAGAATAGTTTTTGTTTGTTTTAAGTTTTAATGTCGCTCCTTACTTGCAGTTGAAAAAACATGTTTTTTTTATATTTAATAAAAGTAAAGATCACCATCTAGTAGTGTCTAGGGCTAATTTAAAGCTAAAATTTCGGAAGGGTAACTACCTCCCGGGAAGTCATGATGTTGATAGACTCCAGGATAAAAATTTGAGAGAAACTTACCAGGAACAGCTGGATACTAAACTTAATTTCAAAATTTGAAAATGTGGAAGATGGTTGGAATAATTTTAGAGAAACAATTGTGAAGTTGCTGATGGTATCTTAGGGAAGAAAGTTAAGACTGTAGCTAGCAATATTAGTGAAATAACTTTATTTTTAATAGAGAGGAGAAGGGGTTTGTACGAGAATTATCTGAGTATTAGATCATATGAAAAAAAAAGAAGGGTAAAGAAAGTAGAGAAAGCATTAAAATATGAACGGAGGAGGTGTGAAGTGGAGGCCATGGATAAAATTGCCGAGGATCTGGAAGATGCCGCTAGATGGCATAGAGTTCAGAATTCAGAGTTTTATGCACCAATAAGTGCGAAATGGAAATGCAGTAATTTTGTTCCCTATTATTGTTCCCTATTACTGGTAAAGACGGTGGGAGCAGTGAAGATGTCAAAAGTAGAATAGCCAAGGGTCGGGGTGTTTTTTCACAGTTAAAAGAAATTGGAAGAATTGGAAGATAAGTCTGCAAACCAAGATTAGAATATTGGAAGGTACATTGATGACATTAGTCAAACATGTCTCTGAACCATGGGTTTTCCGAAATGCAGATGAAGATTTACTAGATGTTTTCTAGAGAAATTGCATACGGATTGTTATTGGTACCCGGCTGACTGACCATATTTCAAGCAGCGGGCTGTATGAAAAATGTGGTTCAGTCCCATATTCTAAGGCACTAATGAGAGAAAGTTTGACATGGCTAGGGCACTTTCTGCGGAAGAAGGATGACACATTGCCGAAGATTGTCCTTTTCGGCCAAACATCTAGGGCTAAACAGAAAGCAGGTCGTCCTCGTCTGGGTTGGGAAGATGCCATAAAGAAAGATTTAAAAGAAATGGGAACTTTCTAGGGGATGTAAAGAGGGAGCCTTTGAATAAATTGGGATGGAGGATAAGCTTGCGCAGCTGTGTTGGCCTCAGGCGGCTTGGTGCTGCAGTGAGTTCTTAGTAGTAGTAGTAGTATTTGAGTTCAGATTTTTAAAAGGGTGTATGTCTCTTAAAAATTGATGAAAAAGTTTCTCCAGCCTACCAAGAGCAGTCCAAACTATACAGTTTTAACGAAAAATCGAAAAAATTCAAACTGTTATTTATTCCCCTGAAAAAGACTATTTCAATATAAAATGAAAAGAAATTAATTAAAAAACTTTTTTCTTAAGATAAGTTGTTTCCAAGGAAAATTGAAGAACTCCATTAAACCAAAAATAAGTGAAAATAGAACCAAATAGTGTTTGAAGTGTAAAACTACCACAATTCAGCATTGATAAATAAATTAAATTCAAAAGGAACAGAAACTACAATAAATAACCGAGTCAATTTCAAAACGAGCAGAAACTAGCATTATTAAGGCTCAAAACCCTAACCCATTTCCAAGGCCAGAACATAATTTTTACTTTACGAAAAAAATTTTAATATCTTTACTTTTACAACCGTAATAAATTAAATATTATTAACATTTTAAGGAATAAATATCAGCATAATATATATGTATATTAAACTGACAATGTAAATTATTATTATTTTTTACATGTACCTGATTGTACGTGTCCATATAAGTGCGTGTTTTGTTTTTATCAGCTTCATGGTGACCCTTCTTAGCCCTGATTGTACGTGTCCATATAAGTGCGTGTTTTGTTTTTATCAGCTTCATGGTGACCCTTCTTAGCCCTGATTGTACGTGTCCATATAAGTGCTTATTTTGTTTTTATCAGCTTCATGGTGACCCTTCTTAGCCCTGATTGTACCTGTCCATATAAGTGCGTGTTTTGTTTTTATCAGCTTCATGGTGACCCTTCTTAGCCCTGATTGTACGTGTCCATATAAGTGCTTGTTTTGTTTTTATCAGCTTCATGGTGACCCTTCTTAGCCCTGATTGTACGTGTCCATATAAGTGCGTGTTTTGTTTTTATCAGCTTCATGGTGACCCTTCTTAGCCCTGATTGTACGTGTCCATATAAGTGCGTGTTTTGTTTTTATCAGCTTCATGGTGACCCTTCTTAGCCCTGATTGTACGTGTCCATATAAGTGCTTATTTTGTTTTTATCAGCTTCATGGTGACCCTTCTTAGCCCTGATTGTACGTGTCCATATAAGTGCGTGTTTTGTTTTTATCAGCTTCATGGTGACCCTTCTTAGCCCTGATTGTACGTGTCCATATAAGTGCGTGTTTTGTTTTTATCAGCTTCATGGTGACCCTTCTTAGCCCTGATTGTACGTGTCCATATAAGTGCTTATTTTGTTTTTATCAGCTTCATGGTGACCCTTCTTAGCCCTGATTGTACGTGTCCATATAAGTGCGTGTTTTGTTTTTATCAGCTTCATGGTGACCCTTCTTAGCCCTGATTGTACGTGTCCATATAAGTGCTTGTTTTGTTTTTATCAGCTTCATGGTGACCCTTCTTAGCCCTGATTGTACGTGTCCATATAAGTGCGTGTTTTGTTTTTATCAGCTTCATGGTGACCCTTCTTAGCCCTGATTGTACGTGTCCATATAAGTGCGTGTTTTGTTTTTATCAGCTTCATGGTGACCCTTCTTAGCCCTGATTGTACGTGTCCATATAAGTGCGTGTTTTGTTTTTATCAGCTTCATGGTGACCCTTCTTAGCCCTGATTGTACGTGTCCATATAAGTGCGTGTTTTGTTTTTATCAGCTTCATGGTGACCCTTCTTAGCCCTGATTGTACGTGTCCATATAAGTGCGTGTTTTGTTTTTATCAGCTTCATGGTGACCCTTCTTAGCCCTGATTGTACGTGTCCATATAAGTGCGTGTTTTGTTTTTATCAGCTTCATGGTGACCCTTCTTAGCCCTGATTGTACGTGTCCATATAAGTGCGTGTTTTGTTTTTATCAGCTTCATGGTGACCCTTCTTAGCCCTGATTGTACGTGTCCATATAAGTGCGTGTTTTGTTTTTATCAGCTTCATGGTGACCCTTCTTAGCCCTGATTGTACGTGTCCATATAAGTGCGTGTTTTGTTTTTATCAGCTTCATGGTGACCCTTCTTAGCCCTTTAGTATTTTGCCATTATTTGCCTCAGGTGAAGGTAATTATCATCTTTTTAATAATGAATTCTATTCGAACTCCTTAGACTCTCTCTGCACGGCCAGACTTCCGTCGTTTATCGGCGTGTAATTTTGTTTGGATTTACCACTCTTATGTCTTTATCCAAAAAACATTTGGCTTCTTGGTCCTTCTTATTTCTCTCTTTCTCTCTGTTTTGTGCAGGATTGAGTATTTTTTTAAAATCTTTTCCTGAGATATTGCTGATCCGCCCTTTCAACAACCTGCGTGCACACAGTTTGTTTTGATTTAGTTCAATACCCCCCCCCCTTCAAAAAAAATGCCCAGGAAATTTCATCTTAATACCCCATGTCTCTCCTGAGATAATGCTTATGTGCTCTTTTGACAATCATTATGTGTGTTTTGATTCAGTTCAGATTCTCCTCAACATTTTCAGAAGTTTCACTTTATTACCCTTAAACTTAGTAATAGCAGTAGTAGTAGCAGTAGTTGTAATAGTAATAGTAATATGAAGTATTAGTAGTAATAGTAGTAGCAGCAGTAATAGTTTTAGTTGTACTACTAGCAGTAGTAGTAGTAGCACTGGTAGCAGTTATACTAGTAGTAATAGTACAAGCAGTAATAGTAGTAGTACTAGGAGTAACAGGAGTACAAGTAGTGGTAGTAGTAGTGCTTTTACTACTTCTATAGTAGTAATAGTTGTAGCAATAGTAGTAATAGTAGCTGTAGTAGTAGTAGTAGTAATAGTAGTAGTAGCAGTAGTATCAGTAGTAGTAGTAGTAGCAGCAGCAGTAGTAGTAATAGTAGTATTAGTAGTAATAGCAGTAGTAATAATAGTAGTAGTAGCAATAGCAGTAGCAATAATAGTAGTAGTATCAGTTGTAGTAGTAACAGTAGTAGTAATGGCAGTAGGACAAGGGGCTGTAATAATAGCAGCAGTATATAGATAGTGTTGTTTGGTTAGTTCTACGTCCTCTTCAAAATGCCCTATAAGTATTAACTTAACACCCTGAGATATTGTTGCTAAGCCCCTTTTTACTGGCTGCCTGATGCGACTAGTGCCACTACTACTTCCATGATTTAAATTTTCAGAAGTGAACGCTCGTAGATCCAAGAACATTGACACAAAATACCTCTCATTAATTAAAGTACATTATCAGGGAAAATCTAGGAAGACAAATAGCTCGTGCTTTTAGCATTTCCCCCTTGACTTATTCTGATCCTTTTTGGGGAGTCTTTTTGTCTTTGTCATGAACCAAACTTGATCGTCCTACTTCTTTTGGTTTTTTCGTGCATGATACCATCTTGTGCTCTAGTGTGTCAGACCTCATTTGTGTGCTGGTTTTCGTGAGCCCTAGGAAAAATATCGATGAAAACATGTGTTTGTTGGTGAGCCCGTCGCACAAAAAGGGGAACGTTTGTGTGGAAAATTTTAGCAAAGGAAGGGATTAGTGTGAGGACAGAGATGATTAAAAACAATTAAATTCAAATAAATTTACAAAATGTAAACGAAGAGTTGTCAATTTTCGAGAGGTGCTTACTACAGGTGGCACATGGCACAAGGAGCCTTGGCACGGCGATATCACCCTTGGTACCGGGTTTGTATTCATAGATATTCACCATCTGGTGGAGAATGGGTGAGTCCTCGAATTGTAATATCAGATTTAATTTCACAATAGGGACTTTACTCTAAGGTTTCAAAACTAGTTGGCTGACAATGAAGGAGAACTTATCTTTTGTTGAAGAATAATAAAAATCCTAGCTCTTTTAGGCTACAATGGGAAGAAAATTTACAAAAGTTTTCTCGAAAATTCCCGTTCCCTAGGAAAACTCCTCAATTTCCCGCCTCTCCCCGCAATGCTTAATTTTACGCTCCAATTCTCCTTTTCTTAGGTAGGCTTTTTAATATACGGAAAATATTTGGAAGGGCAAAAGAGTTGGAGAAAAGGGTGGGGTAACTTTTTCAGGGATGTTTTAAATTTTATTATTATATTTTACGGTCACTATTTTTATAGGCATTGTTAAATTAAAAATAACTGTGTGAATCCTAATGAAAGCCTAATTATTAGTTTGAAATGATGATACAGAACTTTAAACAAAAAGGATTCAAAAAATTTTCAGCACCTTAAAATGAACATTTTTAAAGCGACAAATTTTTATGTTTTTCGTCTCTGGCTACTATGAAGTTCAGATCAAGATTTGAAAACCTGATTTAAGATTGGTGTCCTTTTAAGACTCGGGATGGAGCGCCAATATACATCTTAGACATTGGAACACACTTTAGTCTTGAACAAACTTGTGGTGCGGCAGTAGAGCAATTATCTCAACCGGTTTGATCTGTTTTTTTGTTGTTGTTTTTTTTTTTTATATGAAAGCAGTCGGCTATTTTATAAATTGTAGACGTTTCTATGAACTTTTCTCGTTATTGAACAATGGCCTGGGGTGTTAAGTTAAAACTTTCAGGGTATGTTAACTTTTAGGCATGACAAACGAGAAAGTTCATAAGGGATTTAGAATTCCTTTATTTTCTGAAGTAATTTTCTAAAAATGTTTTCAAACTTTCAATTTTGAAACGGTTTTATTTTTTGCGCTTTTTTCAAATATTCTTTCTCTCCCTGGAATAAAACACACAGTCTAAACACGCGCTAGATTTCCTTGAAACCAAAAAATTTGATTATTTATAGAAGCGGGGGTAAATATATCACAGTTCATGTAATTGATTTACCAATAAAGTGAATATACCACTCGATGCCTTTTTCATACTCTCTACGAATATAATAATCGTTTCTATCGCAAATTCAAATTTAAGCACTTTTTGCGCTTTTAAAAATGACGCATTTTCAATTAAAGTTCGATTTATCGGTCGTTTTGGACAAATAATACTACATTTTCTCAGTGCCAAAATTGTTTATATTTAGGTTAGGTCAAAAAGTGTTCAAATTTGAATTTGCGATAGAAGCGATTATTGTATTCGTAAACAACATAAAAAAAGGCATCGAGTGGTATGTTCACTTTGCTGGTAAGTCAATTATTTGAACTGTGATACATTTACTGTCTGTTTAAGTCTGATTTACGTGTGGAGTTGCTCGGTAGGTATGCTTTTGAAACAGATTAACTAAAATAAATTTTACATAGGTTATTCATTTGTAATATTTATGTATTTTTTTTGTCTTGGGGTCACGCAAGGTAGTGTATTGTTTATGGTTGTTTTTTTTTTTTATTTCAGTATATGGTCTCGTTCTCCATATTTTCTTATTCTCCATATTGTCTCTTTTTTTCTTTGAATTTAGCACAGCCTCGCAAGCTTCGCTTATGTTGTGCCATTGGTTAAGAAATGTTTATTTCTAATAAAATTGTTCTACTACTACTACTACTACTACTACTACTATTACTACTACTACTACTACTACTACTACTACTGAAGCTGGTTACAGGGCAGGGATGGGGAGTAGGGGACAGTTGTAGCTTCGAAAAGCTTTTACTGGAATATGGGTAGAAGTATAGGCCAGGGGGAGTGTGAGTGTGGAATAACTGTAAGATACTTTCACTGGAAAACAGATGTGGAGAAGAACTTGTAAGAAGTATCGATAAAATGCTTTGATTGCAATTGAAGCGGAGAAATAGAACTGAAGAGCTGTAATAATAGTCGGAGTGTTCACTGAAATAGGATGTACAAAATTGACTTGCGAAGTTGGAGTGTGGAGTAACTGTTTTAAGCTGTTATTAGATTAAGAATGACAAAGTAGGAGTAAGTGGTAAGGCTGAGTGGACTTCATTACAGAGGGAACGGATAATTACAGTCGGGGAATATAAAAATGGAGAATCATGGAAAGACTTTTGTAGGATTTTCTTGCTCCATATCCAATTGACACTTTAAAGTCTTGACGTGTTTCAGGCCGTTCACAGAAAAAAAAAACAGTGGGGTTCAACCCTCTCTTCTCCTGGAAGACAAATAACTATGCAACGTCTATCATAAATTCATCAATTGATATTGATTTACCCCTAGCCCCGTTGATTATCTAGATTACCTTCCAATCCCCTAATTTGCAAATATATAGCCCAAATTATAAATTTACCATGCATATTTCCATGCGTCACTCTTGCTTGAACTTGTGGTAAGGCTGAGTGGACTTCATTACAGAGGGAACGGATAATTACAGGCGGGGAATATAAAAATGGAGAATCAGGGAAAGACTTTTGTAGGATTTTCTTGCTCCATATCCAATTGACACTTTAAAGTCTTGACGTGTTTCAGGCCGTTCACAGAAAAAAAAAACAGTGGGGTTCAACCCTCTCTTCTCCTGGAAGACAAATAACTATGCAACGTCTATCATAAATTCATCAATTGATATTGATTTACCCCTAGCCCCGTTGATTATCTAGATTACCTCCCAATCCCCTAATTTGCAAATATATAGCCCAAATTATAAATTTACCATGCATTTTTCCATGCGTCGCTCTTACTTGAACTAGTTTACACATAAGTTGAATCAACACTGACGAAATCAAGAAACGAAAAAATACATAGGAAATATATAATTTGGGCTATATATTTGCACAATGGGGGATGGGTGGGGTGTTCGGGGCAAAGTATAATGGAAGTGCCTTCGTAATGTGTTAATTGCAATTTTTGAATATTATTAAGTAAGAACTATTTTCTTATTATATTTCTTTCTCAATTGCCTCAATTTAAGGCTTATGCCGGCCTGCAAAATGGGCATATTGTAAGGCAAATATATATAAGATAGTCCTACCCAATTCTTGGTCTTCTATTAATGTTTTTTTTTTTGTAGTTCTTCGGCAGACCTTTCTTTGATTTGCTTATATATTTTTGTCCTAAGTTCTTTTCGTTTCATCAGTCTAAAACTGTTTACTTTCACTTTCTTAATTTACTGTCTATTGTTACTTTTCACATTTTAATTGTTCTTCCTTTCTAGGTCTTTTTTTCCTACGTAAAATCTCAGTCCTAAACAAATTCTAAATTATTTCTCTCTCAAAAAAGCCTTTTGAGAGGGAGAAAGAGAGAGAGAACAGAGAATAGGTAAAAGCACATTAATTTTTCGTCGCAGAGAGGCTGGGTGTTTTCAGTGGCAGAAAAAAAAATGAAATGCAAAAGCAGCCAAATTATTTGAGCACCTAAAATATTACGGGGAAAACTTGAATTTCTGGGAAGAGTTCTACCCACTCACCAACGTTTATGTCTGCCTAGTTGGATACTTGATAAGTGGTTTAATCACTTTAACCTTTTGCAGGACATCTGTATCTGAAATAACTGAAGTTTACCCTAATGAACTGTCTTTATGATGAAGTAGAAAGAAGCCCTCTGCTAAATCTGGCAGTGTATCACTACTTGAAAGAAATACAGACCATACCATAGATTAGTCCATGAATGATGGCTGTAAGCTGAAAAATCATAATAACGATTGAGCTATACAATATATATTGGCTGATCTTTGATATACCGTCATGTAGTAGAGATAGAAAAAGATAGTTTTAAGTGGCATATAGTAGCAAGTATTATACCAGTATGGCACTAAGTGATGAAAAAGAAAATGAAACAATTCCTGAAACCGATATTGTCAATTTGACTACTGTATCATCTTAAATAAGACATGAATACTCACTTCTTAGAATTATTTGCTACAATTGATGCCGTTCATAATAACAAAAGCGAAACTAAGTTATAGACAAGATTAAAGACATTATTAATAGACAAGAAACAGAATAAAGTGGCAGCCCCCCCCCCCAGTTGGTTGGGCACAATTATAGATTCACATTTAGTAGGGTGTCATTTGGGACTGTTTTGCTACGGATTATCTATTAGGCTTTATCAGATATCTTACTCTTAGCAAAATACATGGGCTGAAGTGTTCTTCAGCTACATTGGCTATCTAAAAAAGATTAGCCCGCCCGCGCAATGTCATTCGATTGGGCAACGCTCTGCCCTCGCTGAGAATGGATAACGCTCCACCCACTCAGTGTCATTGGACATCGTCAATTCTTAGGAAGCCAAAACACCTGATCGGATGGCTTTTGAGGTTTGCAAAAATGCTCAAGTGAAAAATCTATGTAGACATCAATAATTTTCTGTTCGAGAAGACAACAGGATAAAGTGGCATGTGTCTAGTGGCGAATGTTTAAATGACATCTCGTTAAAAATGAAGAGTGAATACAATGCGCTGTCTGAAGATGGCATTATTAGCTTTTGTTACCATACTATCCTAGTGACCTCCATTTTGTCTTCATACTTATCTTTACTACTAATCTATTATTATTCAAAAGTTCAAAAGCGAAGAAAAAATTATATTGATTTTACATGCTCATTTATAATGAATTTCTTGAAGTTATTAATGAATATAACATTGTGCTTAGAGTGTTTTGTCTCACCAAAAGGTGTTTTCATTTTGATATGTGAAGTCTCCAATTTTATTCAAATTATTGTCATTATTTTATCGCTACACTTTTGTCAAGTATGGAATCGAAAGATATTTCTTCCATTGGCAGTGATTAGCTCTACTGTTTGTACGGCTGCGAGACTGGTACAAGTGTGCCATTTGGTGAAGCATGGGATAAACATCTCTTATGTTGTGCTCTTGGTGGTACTAGCAGATATTGGATTGACTATTTTATTGATCATTCCTTATGTGACCCTTTATTCTCAGATGGTAAGTTTTTTTTTTTAATCTAGGGCAACTTAGTTCCAAAGGTTAAAACCTTTTTTCTGACATAGTGAGCTATTCTTTCTAGCTCTAATTTTTTTTTTGTTATCATTCACATGACGGCTCGTTCATGAACAAACTTAGGATTGATGCTTACGGCACATCAGTCCCCAAATTTAAAACAAAACAAATAACTTTTGGTTTGACGATAAATAACATCAGTTCAGCTTTTGTTAAGAAAAAATCATTCAGTAATAATTTATTGCACCCTCTGTCATTGTGCGCCTCCTAGGCCTAGGGGCCCTATTGGTAAATCCAGACCTGGACGAGACACTTAAATAATCTCTGAGACCACACTGGCTAATCGTGACGGTTTCGGTCCATGTTTCCGTCAAGACCTCCGCTTGACTGTCCTCAGTGCAGAATTAACTGATCAAAATATGTAAAAAAAAAAAACAACCTTAAAACAAAACACAAAATTAAAATATGATGACCCTTTCTCAGTAATGGTGAAAGGGTAGTGAAAGGGTATTTTGGGTTTTGACGTAACACTACTGTGCTTGTACAACTGTTTGCAATAAATTGGATTGACAGGGAACATTTTTTTGGACCTCCCTTCTTCCCTTCTTTACTATTCAGGGAAAAAGAATCGTTCTTTTTCCTGGTTTTGTAAATCTCTTTAGGCTAAAACTGGCTCTAATTTTTACGACCGATCTATTTATATATGCACTTCCAGTAATTCAATTCAGATAGCTACTTTGTTTATTTAATTTTTTCCTTTGACTCAAAAACTTATTACCTTTTATCTTTTTATTACTTTTTAATTTAAAACATTTTTATCAATGATTATTACTTTATTCATTTTTTCGATCAAAAAACAGACTTTGATCTCCCAGAATTCTTGATTTCTTCCATAATTACTTCCTGAATTTGTTAAAAAAAAAAAAAAAACAAAGCTTTCGTCCAAGTACATATAATTTTTTTTAAGGTGCGAGATTTTGGAGGGACACAAATTCGAATAAAAAGCCAAAAAAGGTAAACTAAATTGATACATGAAAATAAGGAATAAATGGTAAAAAATATACTCCTGGGCAGAGGTGAGGTGTGGGTGGCTTGGGGAGGGAAATATATATATATATATATATATATATATATATACTAATATAATACATATATATATATATATATATATATATATATATATATATATATATATATATATATATATATATATATATATATATATATACTAGGTGTTGGAGTGGCGCTTCGCGCCACCCCCCAAGCCACCCCTCGCGCGCAAGTCGTTACGCGCCATATTAGTTACACGCCATTGTAGTTGTGTCCCTGTGTCCTACCTGTGAATATAGATAGATACATATATATATTTTTAACTACGTAAAACTTGCGAATGTACAACATTCTTGGCTGTCCCATTGTCTGTGCATATAAATAGATTGTCAGGTTTACCGACTCTTGAACATGCAACATATAATTGTCCATGGGAAAAACAATCTGTATTCAGATCTATACCTCATTATTCTAATGATTGCCCTTGAGCTTTGTTGATGGTGATTGCTAATCGAACATTCCCTGTGTCCCTGTCGTCATTTATATATCCCCCTGTGCCCCCGGCGTCCCCGTTGTTGTTGTTTCCCTGTGTCCCGGTGTCCCAGTCTAAAATTTCTCTTTCAGTGTCGCGGTCGTCATTTATATTCCCTGTGTCCCGGTGTTCCGGTCGTCATTTTTGTCCCGGTCGTCATTTGTGTTCCGGTGTCCCGGTCTGTAATATCTCTTTGAGTGTCCTGGTCGTCATTTATATTCCCTGTGTCCCGGTCGTCATTTGTGTCCCGGTGCTTTGTTGATGGTGATTGCTAATCGAACATTCCTTGTGTCCCGGTCGCTTTCTCTTTGAGTGTCCCGGTCGTCATTTATATTCCCTATGTCCCGGTGTCCCGGTCGTCATTTGTGTCCTGATGTCCCGGTGTGTAATTTCGTTAATCAACAAACATGACGTCAGTCGACACACAAACATGACGTCACTCGACACACAGACAACTTATTTTTATATATATAGATGTTCCGGTGTCCCGGTCGTCATTTGTGTCCCGATGTCCCGGTGTGTAATTTCGTCAATCAACAAACATGACGTCAGTCGAAACACACAAAGATGACACACACAGACAACTTATTTTTATATATATAGATTATATACATATATATATATGAATATATATATATATATATATATATATATATATATATATATATATATATATATTTACATATATATACACACACACACATATATATATATATATATATATATATATATATATATATATATATATATATATATATATATATATATACATATATACATATATATATACATATACATATATATATATATACATATATATATATATATATATATATATATATATATATATATATATATATATATATATATATATATATATATATATATATATATATTATATATATATATATATATATATATATATATATATATATATATATATATATATATATATATATATGTATATATATTTATACATACAATTCAGTTTTCGCAATTCAGGCTGTGGCTTTATTGAAGGGCTATTGAACCAAAGTTTTGGTTTCTCGGAATTTCGTTTTTTTTTTTGTTTTTGGCTTCATATATGACGCTTGGCAGAACCTTACTTACGACTAAGACCAGTTTTGGATAGTAAGAAAAAATATAAGTTAGACCATTAAATTTGAGTTAAATATCAAAGTAAAGGTTACGGAATTAATTCCTGTAGAGCAGGTAAATAATTTGGGGGCTATTATTATAAGTCTCAGGTCTAAGGTGCAGAGCATCCATGAAATAAAAAGCGCGAAGAATTTCCGGGTGGTGTGTTCGAGTGCCATTGGAGCCATTGGGTGCGTGCCTGATGGAGAATATACAAATGTGAATCTGAAAAACTGCCATAAAACTACTCACCTAATAGTAAAATTGAATTGAAAAAACTACGAATTAGTCACCAAGTTCTTCGTTATCATCAATTAAAATTGGTTTGTCAGATTTGATGAGGAACTACAATTTTTATGCCAGACGACTATGTGATTCACTTGCGGAATTTTGATTGATTATTAAAGCAGATTCTGAGGAGTACAGTGAGAAATATGGTCTAATTTAGTCTCTTCCGGAAAACCATTGTCTTTGTGTTATTAATCAAATTAAATACTTCAACTCAAAGGAAGAGTAATATCTTCTTTAGGTTGAAAAATAACTGTTCAAACAGGGATAAATCCTTTTAACAGATAGGGAAAAAACAATCACGAAGAATTTTATATATTTCGATTAGATGTACGGTGATCGTCATCAGTAGAAATACTGATGAGATGCTATTATTACTACTACTACTACTACTACTGCTGACAACTCATCGCAGCACCAAGCCGCCTGAAGCCAACACAGCTACGCACGCTCATCCTCTATCTCAATATAGTCAAAGCCTCCCTCTTTACACCCTCCCAGTAAGTTTCCATTTCCTTCAAATCTTTCTTTATGACATCCTCCTACCTTAGACGAGGACGACCTGCTTTCTGTTTTGCCCTAGACGGTTGGCCAAAATGGAAAATCTTCAGCAATCTGTTATCCGCAAAACGTGCCCTAGCCATCTCAACCTTTCTTTCATTATAGCCCTAGAAAGTGGGATTGAACCACATTTTTCATACAGCCTACTGTTTGAAATACGGTCAGTCAGCCGAGTACCCAGAACAATGTAGGCAATTTCTCTGGAAAATATCTAGTAAATCTGCATCCGCGTTTCAGAGCACCCATGCTTTAGAGTCATATTTGACCACTGTCATCACTGTACCTTCCATAATTCTAATCTTGGTTTGCAGACATATCTTCCTTTTCTTCCAAACTTTTTCAACTGTGAAAAAACGCCCTTAGCCTTGGCTTTTCTACTTTTAACATCTTCACTGCTCCCATGGTCTTGACTAATAATACTACCAGGATATATGAAGCTGCACACCTTATCGATCTTTTTGTTACCCAACGTCACCTTTTCATCTTGACTTATTCGTAGCCTTAGTGACTTAGTCTTCATAACATTAATTTTTTTTTTCAAACCCATTCTAGCACCCTGAACTCGCATAACATTAAAAGTTTATTCGTTTTGCTCACACTTTCATCTAGGATACTTAAATCATCAGCATAATCTAAGTCCAGGAGAGTTTTTCCTCCCTATTTGATTCCGTGGTCTCCCATTGCCTTTCCTGTGCTCCTTAAGACAAAATCCATCAAAATGATCCATGTAAAGGGGGATAGAACACAGCTCTGCTTAACTCCGGATTTAATACAAAACCAGCTGCTAATTTTATTTCCTACCTTATCTGCAGTAGTATTATTTTTGTACTTAACACAGATCCCTTTAGTGTATTTGTCTGGTATACCTTACAAGGATAAGACCCTTGCCAAAGCTCTTCTATCAACAGAGTCAAACGCTTGCTCATAATCTATAAAACTAATGGCCAAAGGTGTTTAACAACTAAGGCACATCTCAACTACAACCGAAGAGTGAAAATTTAGTCGACACATGCTCTACCTTCTCTAAAACCGCACTTTTCTTCTCTTAAAACCTTGTATACAGCATCTTTCAGTCTAAAAAGTATCATATCACAAAGGAATTTGCTAAATACAGAGACTAGACTAATACCTCGATAATTACGACACTCACTCATATAATGGACGGCCTCCTCTTCGTCCCTTGGGGTATATGCGGAGGTCAAGGAGAACTGGGGCGAAGAAATCTACCTAAAAATGGGATTGGTTCCGGATGATTTGAAATGGGTAATGTATGTAAGGGGAAATTTTTTGCCACTTGGAGAACTTAGGAAATATTTAGGGAGAAATAGATTGAGGGACGGTCCTTACAGTTGCCCTATGTGTGGAGAGATGGATGGGTCTTTGCAACATTTCTTAGGGGAATGTAGGGAGTTGAGAGAGTTGCGCTTGGAAATATTTGTTAGGGAGGTTGGGGGGAGAGATTGAATTTCGGAAATTTTGAGAAGTAGGTATTACTTAACTATAAATAATATTGGAATGTTCGTCCGGAAAGGTATGAGGTATCGTAATGTTTTCTTAAATAATTAGTTTAATGTCTTTACAGTCTATGTTTGTTGCTGTATTTTTTTTCACTTGTTTTGTGTATGTCACCATGGCCCAATTGGGCTTTTCGTGTGAATAAACCTATCTATCTGTCTATCACCTTTCTTATATAGTAGATTAATTGACGTTTTCCTAAAATCGTTAGGTACTCCCTCTTTTTCATAAATCATGCTCATAATTTTCAGTAACTTATTTCTAACCTCAGAGCCACCATATTTAAGAATTTCATTTACCACACTATCAGCACTTGGAGCCTTATTGTTTTTTAATCTTTTTAATACTGTCAATAATTCTTCATCACAAAAAAAAAAAATCTTCCTTCACATCCATGGTATCACAAACTTTTTCGTTTTCAGCTATATCTTTTCCTGCAACTGTACATTTGAACATCTCAAAATGTTCTGCCCATCTCTCTTTAACTCTTTCTCTATAACAAATTGTGGCCCCATTCCTATCTTTTTCTGGGACAAGTCCGTATTGACTACTTCCTCTCAATTTATTAACATGCCAGTACATTATTTTACTATTCTACCGTCTAGCTGCATCTTCCTGATCCTCGGCAATTTTTTCCATGGCCTCCACTTCACACCTCGTTAGTTCATATTTTAATGCTTTCTCCACTTTCTTTGCATTCATTTTGTTTATATATGATGTATCACTCAGATAATTTTTGTCAAATCCCTTCTCCTCTCAATTGAAGATAAAAAATTTTCACTAATATTCCTAGCTGAAGTCTTAACTTTCTTCGTAAGACACAATCAGCAACTTCACAAATTGTTTTTATGGCACTTGGTATTAACCAAGTGACATACAGCAATCGCAAATTCTGTCGGTCCCGGTTTTGCTACTTTAGGCACTTCCAGGTAGGCTAGGACGATGAAATTTTGCAGGCGTATCAGGGACTGGATCAGATTAAATGAGAAACAGTCGTTTTCCCAATTTGACCATCTTGGGGGGGGGAGTGGGGGGCCCGTTATTTCGGAAAAAATAGAAAAATTGAAGTATTTTTAACTTACGAACAGTTGATCAGATCTTAATTAAATTTGATGTTTTGAAGGATATCGTGTCTCAGAATTGTTATTTTAAATTCCGACCGGATCTGGTGACATTGGGGGGATTTAGAAGGGGGAAACCTAAAATCTTGGAAAACACTTAGAGTGGAGGGATCGGGATGAAACTTGGTTGGAAAAACAAGCAGATGTCCTAGATACACGATTGACATAACCGGAACGGATACGCTCTCTTTGGGCTAGTTTGGAGGGGGGGGGGGTTAATTCTGAAAAATTAGAAAAAATGAGGTATTTTTAACTTACGAACGGGTGATCGGATTCCAATGAAATTTGATATTTAAAAAGATATTGTGAATTCTATTGTGGGGGGGGGGGGGGTTAATTCTGAAAAATTAGAAAAAATGACGTATTTTTAACTTACGAAGGAGTGATCGTATCTTCATGAAACTTCATGTTTAGAAGGACCTCGTGACTCAGATCTCTTATTTTAAATCTCAACTGGATCCAGCGTAATTGGGGGAGGGGGGGGTAGTTGGGGGGAACCAAACATCTTAGAAAATACTTAAAGCGGTGAGATCAGTATGAAACTGGATGGGAAGAATAAAAACCTGTCTAAGAAACGTGACTGACATAACCGGACCGGATCTGCTCTCTTTGGTGGAGTTGGGGGGGGGGGGGTAATTTTGAAAATTGAGGCAATTGTAACTTACGAAAGGATGACCAGATCTTAATGAAATTTGATATTTAGAAGGATCTTGCGCTTTAAAGCTCTAAATTTAAATTCCGACCAGATCCTGTGACATTGGGGAGGAGGGGGAAACTGGAAATCTTGGAAAACGTGAAAATTGGGGTATTTTTATCTTACGAATAGGTGTTTGGATCATAATGAAATTTGAATGTCTCAGAGCTCTTATTTCAAATCCCGACCAGATCTTTTGACATTGGGGGGAATGGGGATATTTTGGAAAACATTTGGAGTGGAGGAATCGGGATGAAGCTTGGTGGATAGAATAAGCGAATGTCCTTAATACGTGATTGACGGAACCGTACTTGATTCGCTCTCTTTGGGGGAGTTGGGGGGAGGGGTTCAGTGATTGGCGAGTTTGGTACTTCTGGACGTGCTAGGACGAGGAAAATTGGTAGGCGTGTCAGGGAGCTGCACAAATTGACTTGATAAAGTCGTTTTCCCAGATTCGACCAACTGGGGGGGTTAAAGGGAGAGAAAAAATTAGGTATTTATAAGATACGAGTGGGTGATCGGATCTTAGTGAATTTTGATATTTAGAAAGACATCGTGACTCAGAGCTCTTATTTTAAATCCTGACCGGCATTAAGCCTCTTATTTTCCTTTTAAATCAATCTATTGATTCATAGAATTTTCCTAGAGCTCAAACCATATGATCTCTTGGCTCTTAGCTCTTCTTGCCTCGTCACAAGTGCCATATGAGCTCTTAGCTCTTGTTCTTAAATTATTCCCACCATTTTCCACATTGTGAATATTTAAGCTATCTAGTATAACATTCAACTGTTCCTGGAAAGTTTTTCTGAAATTCTCATCCCGGAGTCTACCAACATTATAACCTCTTGGGAGGTAGTAAATCTTCCAAAATTTCAGCTTTAAATTAACCCTAAACATTACTCGACGGCGATCCTATAAACAGCACTCCTATATACCCTAGTATATTGTAATGATTATGCCAGTCTTCGATCTACTATAACATAATTATATCAAATAAGGTTTGCTGTCTTACCTTCACATGAATACCATGTCAACTTATGGGCCCTTTCATGATCAAACACCGTATTGGTTATAACTAGATTGTTATACTTACAACATTGCAAAAGTGTGTAGCCATTACTATTTTCTTTTCCCACACCACAAGGCTAGCATACCATCTATCTCTATTTCTTCCGACCTGGGCGTAAAAATCTCACTGTAAAAACACCATATTTCTATCTGGGACCCTGTCTATTTGCTCTTGTAACTATAAATAAAATTCATCCGGGTCACTAGTATCATCATCAGACGGTTCTACATTGGCATATTCTATTATAACTAATATCCTGAGCTTTTCAGTCATAAACTGAACAATTAGTATTTGACTATTGATACCTTCTCAGCCTAAACAAGACTTAGCAGCTTCCCTATTCATTATGAACCCTACTCCCTGTCTATGAATCCCATCCTTCCTGCCTGAGTATACAAATTCTATATCAACAAATGTCATGCTTCCTACCCCTTGGGTATGAGTTTCTGAAACTCCTAATAAGTCCAGTTCGAATTGTCTGAATTCGTCAGTCAAAATGTCGAAATGATAGTCATTTTTTAAAAGTCGTAACATTCCAAGTTCTAATTTTCATGTTCTTCAAATAATTGAAATTATTTTCGCCTCAGGAAAGCAATGATCCCGGATACCAGTCCAGGACGGGGATCAACATATCTTCTCAAGTCTACGTCGAAGCGGTTAAGCTGGCTAAGAACGGGACAGCATGAAGTCCATGCTCTAGTATGAACGGAGGCTTTGTGCAATCCTGGGCCCATCTTGGTCACAACATGGTTTTTAGCATTTGGCGATGCTCTTCTATCAACAAGAGTCGAAATCCTGTACAGACAGTCTCAAGCTTATTACCTTTGACTCTATATTATATACATTCCTACAAATATTATCCTACTATGGAGAGGCAACCCATAGTGGATAAATTAGCTGTGAAGAGGTTTTTAAGCCCGTAAAGCCCGTCAGAACAGACCAAGTCCAGAAGAATTATTCATTAATCACAATCCCGTGTGAATGCTGTCTCGTTTACTAGACTACAATTTCCTCCAGGGCGCCACTCCTCAAGTGGGAAAAGAGTTGACAGCAAGGTCCCCAGTCGTGCAAGTACCCCGAAAGGGTCGAGGCAGCCCATTGCAGAGGCAATTGTCCATAAATCTGAATGTTACGCCCTGCCGCAGTTGTCCTCCTATAGAGGATCCTCCCACGACGGTGTTCTGTGTCACCATACAATTTAGCTCATGACTGGGAGAAGGTTTGTAACTCATGGGACGTGTGGACACGCCAGTGGGTTCTGTTGAGTGTATATTTGAAGGCCCTTCTTCCTCCTCTAGCTGTATTTATGGCACTGGGCAAGGGTGCCCCAGTTTCTATTATGTACCCCCAGGGATGAGGTCCCCCCAGGGTCTGTGCCTCCTATAGAGGTACCCTACATATCTGTAGGGTGTTCCCCTATTGCCACTTACAGACGCGCTGGGTGACCTGGGGGAGGCTCTATTGACAATATGCCATTATCGATATGCCATTGACGATGCACATCAATAATTTTTGTAAGTAGGTGTTTACAAGTAGGTGTAAGAATTACTTTCCTCAAATTGGGTATTTAAATCTGGTCTCTTTCCCTATTTTAGATGTGATTTTTTAAATCTTTTTTTTTCTAGCTATTCTACATACATGCCCTCTTCTGGTTTAACCGTAACGGGATTTAAATCTGGTCTCTTTCCCTAATTTAGATGTGATTTTTTTCATATTTTTTTCTAGCTATTCTGCATCCATGTCCTCTTATGGTTTAACCGTAACTATACCAATAATTATATACAGTGAACGATTGACTATACTAATTAGATGTAAGTGTAAGATGTAAATAGTTAAGATTATGACTACTTCAAGGTATTAAGGGAGCAAAAGAGGGATAAAACATCAAAGTTTCACTTTTTCATTTTTTCCAACGAAAAGAATGAGATATTGCATCGTCTAAGACTGTCTCTAGAAAAAATCGAAGTCATATTACCTACCGAGGAAACTTCACTTGCAGGGTCTTAAGGACAAGGGCATAAGTGACACTTTATCAAAAGCCGTTTGGATAGGAGTTTTTGCTAATCCATCATAAATTCACTATAAACGATTTATAAATATTTTTTAAGACCACACTGGCTAAGCATGAAAAATTGAAAACAAAATCATGATGAAGGAAAAAAGGGATAATTCCAGCAAGTTATAAAAAAAAGGAGATTTGAATCATGTCTACACACAGGAGATATGTCCATCCAAAAGTTATATGATGGACATCGTCCCTGCTGAAGAACTAAGAAATTTTTACCTCAAAATACATTTTTAGTGCTTAGTGTCCGCTCTCTCGGATCAGTCTTACGAAACTAGACGTAT